>NC_136500.1:111789641-111929641 GCF_053919585.1 Euprymna scolopes
AACGAGGAAATGATATGCTGCAATTTTAAATGGTACCTCTTCTTTTATCGTAAATTGAACTCATTGATAAGAAAACATTAAAATAAAATGGCTAGATTCAACTGGGCTTGGAAAGTGGATTATTCGATCTGTAGTCGAATGCTCGACCATTGAGCTATATATCCAGATTTTAATAAATCTGTTTTTTTTTTTTTTCTTGCTAAAATTTTATTATCTTCCCTTGCCGGTGTAACGTAAAATATTCTGTAAAAATTAGAGGAAAGCTATTTTTACGATCGGACTTTTTTGATTTTCGATAATTATTGGATGAATTTCTGTAAAAAACACTGTCAGATATAAAAATCGCTTTGTATTAAATTTGCAAAAGATAAGCTCAGCCGTTTCAGAACCTATGAGGAAGGAAGGAAATCACACACAAAGTGTTTTATATATATATATATATATATATATATATATATATATATATATATATATATATATATATATATATATAGTCCTGGTCAAAATCATAAGACCACTTAAGAAAGTAAGCGTTTACGCATATTATCAAATTTTTAATCAAACAAATGGTTGAAACTATTGCCAAAAGGGAAAATATGATGGAAAAAAATGAAATCTGCTTCATTCGAAACCTTAACCCTGATCTAATAAATATTTTTTAAAAAACAAACATTTTCACCTGGTCAAAATGATAATTTATTTAACAAAAGGCAATTATAAATTACTAAAAAGGGTCTCAGTATTTAGTATAGCCTCCATTATTACGAATTACTTCAAAAACTCTCTTTGGCATGCTTGCGACTAAGTTTTTTTAAGGAATTTTATCCCATGTACTGAAAACTGAACCAGAAAGTTCCTTTATCGAATCATACTGGGTTCCATCCTTGAACACTTCTTTTGCCATCCACCCCAAAGATTTTCAATGGGATTGAGGTCCGGAGAACATGTTGGATGATCTAACAATTCTATATTATTTGAAGAAAAGTATTCTCGTGCTTGTCGAGAAGTGTGTATCGCAGCGTTGTCTTGCTGGAAAATCCAATTTCTTCCCCGCAGTGACTTAGTTCATAATACGTTGTAATCTATATTGCACTGTAGAGAGCCTACTGTTGACTTTATAAAATTATTTTTATATAATGGTTAGAATTAAAGTTTAAAATGCAAACGTCAAGTATAATGATTCAGTTGCGCTCTAAACAGAAACACTCATTTCGAATGCCTCCCTGCCTTATCAAAGAACCTATTGTTGATTTTAAACGCTGGGCCCTACTGCTTGAGCGATGATGAAACTTTGAAAACGGTAATGTTCGAAAAAGTGTAAAAGGATATTGCAAGTGATGTGCATGAATCCAGATATAGCCATATAAAAAAATCTGATATAGCCATATAAAAAAAAATCAGATATAGCCATATAAAAAAATCTGATATAGCCATATAAAAAAAAATCAGATATAGCCATATAAAAAAAATCTGATATAGCAATATAAAAAAAATCTGATATAGCCATATAAAAAAAATCAGATATAGCCATATAAAAAAAAATCAGATATAACCATGTAAAAAAAATCTGATATAGCCATATAAAAAAAAAAATCAGATATAGCCATATAAAAAAAATCTGATCAACAAATGTGGTTGAAAATCAGTAAAATGCGTAGTATTGATGTGAAAATATTCATATCGGTCTGATCAATAGTCTTTGCTTGTAAAAAAATCCTCCCACAAAGATGAGACGGACAGTGTGCATAATTATAAGTTAATTTGCAAGTTAAGATAAATTTGTCAACTTGTGTAGAGATTTGGAATTAAAAGATCAACATGGTGTTTACACCGGAAAGAATTGAACTTTACTCGTTAATTCCCAATATATTATTCAAAATTAAAATATGAGTTATTCAATCATATTATTTTTACCATGTATAGAAATGAAGAAACCGTTTACGAACAGCTTGTCATCTGGAGGTTTTTCTTTTTGATATCGACATTTAAAAGGTATCAGATATTACCTGTTGCTTTCCACGGCAGTTTCTATCTGAATAAGTTTTGTTAACAGTTATGCATTATTATTAAATACGAGGATGTATTCGGTATTAATTATTCACTAATAATAGCAATTTTTCGGCTGTTAGTAAAAACAACTGTTGTAAAAACAATGTAATTTACATTAGCTACAGTAAAGAAAAAAATTAGAACAATTTCGAGAAGGATTACTTGTATTTACAAAGAAATGAGTGTGAATTGTATATTTTTTATTTTTATGAACATGATCCAACGCTAAAGAAAACAAAATGACCATTCATAATGAAGAATTTAAGAATGAAGCTATTTAGTATAATGTAAAGCATCCAACTGATTTACTTTTATATATGAGATGAGAATAGTATCCTTGTGCTATAAAATGATTAACTAGTACCTAAAATTAATGACTTTTCCAAAAATAAATAAAAAATAAAAAAAATCAACCGAGAAAGCAAACGTGAAGTGTCCGTGGCTTTTGCTACTTTTGCTGTTTGACTAAAAACTGATATTCAAAGCAAATTAATAATTAAAGAAGATTCTGTTTGAATGCTTTGGATGAGGAGTTATTATTTACGCTGCTTTCTTTGGACGTGTCCTCATCCATGATCTTTTTCTTCTTCTTTGTTGTCCATCGTTATCCGATGATGACGATCTTGTTCTTGTGAATCTGCTGATGTTTAAATAGTCAAATCTTGGACTCACAGGTACGGTCACAGATCCGGCATGTGAAGGAGGTGCCGGGTGGAGCAGGGATTGCCTGGCGAGCATGCCTATTTCCACGCTTCGCTGTATAGTCCTGTATTCGCTACTCCTCAATACAATCCACTTTCTGTCATCCATCATATTTATTGTATGACTACATTTCGGTCTATAATACCCACAGCCTTCTTTGGGCGATAAAACGTACATTAAAGTTGCTACATCAAACATTAAACTGAGTTTAGAAAAGTTTGCATTGATTTATAATTGGCACGATACGCGATCCTATGACAATGTTCGCTTGCTTACCTGCTGCCGGCTAAGATCAGTTTCTTGCCTTTGGTTAGTCCTTGTGCCAACAGGTCTTTCAACACTTCGTCCACAATCAAAGAACCCATGAATGAAAATTTATCTGAAAACAAAACAGGAGAATAAAAAGCGATAGATGAACAACACGAGACATTTAAATAGCACAGCGGCGAGCCTCGTCGTCTGTCTGCTCCGAGAAAAGCATCGTCTACGGGCACTTTCTCCTGTTACTAAATATAAGGACATTTTTAAACATAACATTCTAAGGTTAAGGATATAATATCGAACCCAAACTTGTTGTTGTTGTTGTTGTTGTTGTTGTTGTTGTTGTTATTGTTATTATTATTATTATTATTATTATTATTGTTATTATTATTATTATTATTATTATTATTATTATTATTATTATTATTATTATTATTCACTAGGTGTTTTCACACAGACCATCAAAGATTTCTCTCTGTTAACAACCTGTGGTGTTCCTTGGAATCTAGGTGACAACAATTCTCCCCAAATTTCAATTATTGTTCACCTCTTTCGATAAACTTTGGAAATGAATTTTCGTTATCACATCAGCCGTTTACCATTGATTTCTCGCTGGCAATAACCATTGGCCTCCACTGAAATTTGGGTGGCAATAAGCCTTCCCAAGGTCCCAGTCCCCCTTCGTACTCATCCAGTGCAGATCTGGTTAATGCTTTCTCTCCTTGATGATGTGGCATTACGGTTTTTTTTTGGGGGGGGAGTACTTACAATTATACAGTTTCACTTTTCTTCTATGTGGTGTTCTATCTTTTGATTTGACTTTTGTTGTAGTTTCAATATGTCTGATTAGCGTTTGTAGTTCATCTGTATTAGTCTCTGCATTCACGAGTTTTCCTTAATATTTCAGCCGTTTTTATTATTGTTATCCGTGATGTCTTTTCAACCATCCTCTGATTCCAATCTCTTCCATCTTTTTTTCAAAGTTTTTCGAGATTCTTCCTAGTGCTCCTACTATTATTGGTGTTATCTTGACTTTCTTCATCTTCCATATACCTTTCAACTCTATGGCCGGTTCCGTGTATTTATCTCGTTTCTCCATCTCCTTGATATTTGGATGGTTGGTTGTTTTTATTTTACGGCATATCAACCTTTTTCAGGTTATTTAATGCCGAATCTAGTTATTTTGAGGAACGATTTTTAATGGAGCATATATATATTTTTTTTAAGTCAGATTCTATTTAACCCATAGTTGGGACCCTAACAGGTACTACCACTCCGGGTCAGAGTGGACCTGGGAGCAATGGCAATTAAAGGGTGGCTCCACACTCCCCAAGGCCCGCAAGGTTGGGCCTCACCATCGGATATAGTTTTAGGTCATATCCAGGATCTCCTTGATATTTACCCTGTGGTCTGCTGGTACGGCGAAATCTACAATCTGGCAGGACTTTTTTTTTCTTGTTTACTATTATGACATCCGGTCTTCTTGCTTGGGTGAGTTTATCTGTTTATATGTCCGTGTTCCATAAGATTTTGTGATTTTCACTTTCAAGTACTGCTGCCAGTTTTTGCTTGTATCATTTGCCTGGGTGTTCAAGATGTAGTTGTTTGCATAATTCCCAGTGTTCTGCCTTCCATACTTGATAATTTCTATTCTCATATTTTTTTTGCTAGTTTGCTATATTCGCTTATTATGATCAGCCAGTGCGAACTTGTCCACACTGAATTCCATTTAGATATTTTTGCTGAAGATTCTGGTTGTGTTTATTAGTGTCTCTAGTCCCTTTTTGGCTTTTGCAAACAGTTTCAGGTCATCCATGTATATTAGATGGTTCATTCTTTGATCTTTATTAGTAAACTATCCGTCTTGGCATTTTCTCAGTATATTGTTAAGGGGCATCATGGTTATGATGAACAGTAGTGATGATACAGAGTCTCCTTAGAAGATACATCAATAAATTTTTACATGTTCCAGCGTATTATAAACACCCTAACTTCCCCATGTTAAGAACGGCTTTCGAAATAAACACTCCCAACCCCGAAAGCCGGTCTTAACATGGGGAGGTTGGGGGTATTTATTCTGAAAGTCGTTCATGGGGTGGTTGGGGGTGTATATACTACGTTGGGGCAGGTCGTAAAAATACTGATACATCTTTGTATTTTAGTCTCAGTTATGTGTTGTCCATCAGGTGTCAGTTCAAGTCTCTATGATTTCATTGCATTTTCAATCAAATTGATAATTTTGACTGGTATTTTGTACATTCTCAGCCATGGCTATGTTCTATTTTCTACTTTTTACTTTCTTCAGAATCTTTTGGTCATGTTTTCTTTTTCATTTTTTGGCATCCTTTCTGTTCCTCATGTAATAGTTTGTTATTATGAAGGGAGTGATAAATTTGTTGTTGTGTTAGTATTTTCTGTATTGAGGTAAGCATGTTATAGGTCTGTAGTTACTGGGGATGGTTCTTTTTACTGTGCCTTTTTGAACCAATGTGGTTTTACCTTTGGTCATCCATTGTGGCACATCTGCTTTTCAAGTTCCGAATTAGCCTTTTATGTAGTGTTGTGAATTTTTGAACCAGTATGAATATATTCCGTCATGATCTGGTGCTCTCCAGTTGGCCATTTTCCATCAGGTATCTTTAGGGTTTCCTGGCTGATTTCATTCTCTGTCCCTTCTTCAATTTGCTGTGAATTTTCTTTCATGTCTTTCAGTCATTCGGCATTTCTATTATGATCTTGTTGCCATTTCTATATCTTGCTTCAGTAGAGTTTTGTTTATGTTGGGTTTAGTTATTCTGTTATTGTTTTTACTCCGTTTATGATAGAATTTGTTTTGAAATGTCCTATTTTGTTTGCATTGTTCCGATTTGTATCTGTATCGTCTTAATCTCCCATTTTGATACTATTTTTTGCTTAAGTTCTTCTTATTTCTTGTTTAGTCTTTCCTGTGAGTCACATTTCCACTCTTCCATCCTCTTCTATTCATTTTCACATTGTTTATCATTTTGACTTATTTTCTTTCTTTTTTTTTTTTTAAAGTTTGTTGGTCTGAGTTTCCAGTCTAAATTCCAGTCTAGGTTTTGTCAGTCTATTTTCTTTTCCCGGCTGTGTATTATTATTATTGCCTTACAAAGAGCTTTCACACAGGTCTTCATAGACATTTCCATGAAAACAGTCTGGAAGCTGAGTGACAACAAGTCTCCCCAGGTTTGCAGTACTCTCCACCTCTTTCGATAACATTTGCAAATAAATTTGCATTATCACAACAGCTGCTTGCCATTGATTTCTCGTTGGCAGCAGCTATTATTCTTTGCTGGGATTTGAGTGGCAATAAGCCTCCTCAAGGTCCCAATTCTCTTCGCACTTAGTTTCCTAAGATTTTCAATACTCTGCTCTCTTTCCATAACAATTGTAAATAACTTTGAATTCTCGCAACAGCTGTTTACTATTTTATTTTTAAAGATAGCGATTGACAAACTTCTCTTTGATTTGAGTGATAATAGGCCTTTTCAGGATTACAGTACTCTCCCGGCCATTCCAATAGAGATCTGGATGGTGCTTATCCTCGTTAATCTCTGCATCCTTCTTGACGTTTCATGATCCCTTTGTGTGCTATTAACCGATGAGGATGCAAACACTTTGGTGTTGGGCGGTCAGTATTTTCAATTCCCTTCAAGACTTGCAATGCGCTTTGGTCTGTTTACACAGCATTATTCTGTTTCAACCTAACGTTCGAAGAAACATGACGTATTTTAAAATGATCAGACGAAACATAATGAGAATTAAGCTATGCACTTAAAATAAGTGATTGACTCGCTGTCACTCTCGTTCGACCTCTCCTTGCATACCTTTACTTTTGGCTTACAGCACAAATATACGATTAACATACGAATAAATAACTCTATTTTAAAAGATTATGTGTCTCATTATATTATTAAATCAATAGTGTCCTAAGCATGGGGTAATTTTGATTACAACTAGGGTATTGTCCACAGTCGGGCAAGATTATTATAACACACACATAAGCAAAGAACATCAACCAACGAACGATTTAATATGCATTGAAATGTTCATTTTTAATGATTATATAATAAACCAATGGTTATTCTGTAATCCATGGATGTTCCGTGCTTGCTTGGAAAAAAACAAACAACAAAACATCCTGTTGCCGATTGAGAAAACAAGTCTTTCTAGAAAGTAGACTTTGTATTTACTTTCGATAGTTTCCAAATTCTCGATTCCCTTATTTTCTCTTTTATTCCTACCATTCCATATGTGATGTTTCTGTCAAGGCATCTAGTGCTACCAGATCAGATTGTCTGAAAATACTGGTTTCTTGACCGAAAATGCAGAATTGATGTTATCGTTTCTTTGATGATCCTTTCTTTTGCAAAACACAACACTGTTCTATAAATCAAAACAAAAATAACTTTTTTCTACAAAAAACCAAAAAACCAAAAAACAACCCCCCCCCCCCGCCCAAATACCATGAATAAATATTTGAAGGAATAAAGAATTTGAAGCATAATTTTCTTTTTCAAAATTACTGGATTCAACATTTAATAACCCGTAAAGGGGTGAGATGCCGTAAAACAAAGTAACCAAATCTACCATCTGGGTCAGAATCCATCCAGTTAACACTTATCGTTTGCTAGTGCAAATGAAATGAAATAGGAAAAAGTTCCTATTTGAAAATTAAAATAATTCAGATTTAAATTTTATTTGATCATTAGTCATTATATGCAAATTAAGCAAGATTCCATGAATTTCAATTTCAGCTCCTCTTCAGATATGGCAACAGTACTCTTCTACTAGCTTGAAGTAGTAGTATTTTTAACTCCTTGCATCAAGTGACTTCATATCCTGTCCAGAGCGATTTCCATAAAAAGAAAAATGAAAGCTCGCAAAAAAAAAAATAAATAAATAAAATAAATAAATAAATAAATAAAAAATAATGCAGTATTTACCTCGGCTTGTAGCTTTGTATGTACCAGTCCACGTATCACTGGAACAATAGGGAAGATATCTGTGAATGAAGATGAATATATATTTAGAAATAAAACAAAACAAAACAAAACAAACAAACAAACATACAAACAAACAAACAAACATACAAACAAACAAACATGTTTCGTTTATTCACTACATTTAAAAACCGCTCGCAATTATTTTCAGCAAACTCGCCAAATATCGATCATATTAGGACGCTTGTGTTTTCGCTAATGCAACGTAGTTCGAAAAGTTAAGTTAGTAACCGATCATCGCCCTCCTCCTCTTCCTCCTCCTCCTCCTCCTCCTCCTCCTCCTCCTCACATGTATCTATAATCCCCTTATTTTTCTGTCTGCTTTTCTATTGGAAGGTTATCATGGTCAAGTGATTAACGACACGGACTTGCGAACTGGATGTTCACACTTCGAATACAGTTCGTTCCATGAATCACTTTCACTTGGGATGTTGGCAACCTTCACGTGGTCCCTCCCGTAAAAACCCGATGTCTTTTTAGAAAAAAATACTGACTAAGAAAATATCGGGAAATTAACATTAACAACAGAATCTTCGGATTCATACGATATAATGATTATGCCTTTCTTTTTGTGAGTGTATTTGACTTTTACATATGCAATCCACAAAAAACATTTTCTTAACATAACTTCTCCCAAGACTTCGGAATATCTTGGTTCAAGGACTGTTGGATTTCTGTGTTACCTCTTCGTCGCAGGACTGCTACTACTTTAAAGAACTATACAATATTTACTGGCAAAGGAAGATGTGGGACAAAGGCCCGAAGGTAGAAATAGTCAACATATGTGCTTTAGCTGTGTACAAAAATATCAAAGAACAAACTCATCGGTATTCCCCGGTAGGAGCACATCACGTGATCGGCAATGCCTCACTTCTTAAAGAACTGATGGATTTCATAAGAAGGGTATACCTCCTAAGACTGAACTATACTCCGTCCCGACAAAGTAAAGTCACCAATATAGTCCCGACCTGTCGTACTAAAGTATAAAATAAAAGACGAAAAACACGGGCGATATTTGAACTTTCTAATTTTCTGTTCATTTCATGAAGATAAATTACTGAATTGTATTTAATGATGTGTGTTGAACTGTATAGCACTTGTGATTCTTATGTTGTGTTTTGCAATGTATTTAGACAAAGAGTGATAGATAACATACAATGCTATTGAGAGACTAAATCCTTAAGAGAGAGAGAGAGAGAGAGAGAGAGAGAGAGAGAGAGAGAGAGAGAGAGTCCTCAACGCGTATGATAAAGACACAGGAGCAGGGAGATGGCGATGGTTAAGTGATTAACAACACGGACTGAAACCCGGGTGGGTTAGAATCTAGTTCGTTCCAGAGAAATACTTTTAATTGCGGATGTTGGCAACTTTCACGTGGTCCCTCCTGAAAGTACACAATGCCTTTCTAGAAAGAATTCTAACTAAAAAGATATCAGAGACACGAATGCCAACAATAATCATTTGATTCATTCGCAAATGATACGCTTCCTCATCAACAACAACACCAGCAGCAGCCACAGGGGCAAATTAGTGAGAATAGTGACTATTATTCGAGACAACACCAAAGCCACCTTTTCTACTGGATATCGGACGAGGAAAATAGATGAATAAAATAGGCAATTAATGGAAATAATCGTTGATCCTTTTCTTCACGTCAAATACTGATTTCATTAATCTATGAAAATTAAGATTTTTCTTTACTTTGCAGAATGAAAAAATACGGTTTTCATTTATCTCTTTATAAAGTTATATCTGTCTATATGTTTTTATATTTTTATATACAGAATTCACTCTTAAACTAATTAACCGATCATTATTAATTTTGGAACATAGCTACTAGGCGTAAGCGGTCGTAATGTAGGCTATACTAAGTTTAATTTAGTTTAATGCAAAGACGGTAAAAGAGGGTATAAACCATTCATGAAAATTCAGGAACTCCGAATTTTGTGAAATTTTTACAATAGGTATTAGACAGAAATTAATAAATATTCTTCACATTTCAGCTAGTTTTGGAGTACTTAAAATAATTTTTAGGTGGAGTAATATGAGAACCAGCTCCTAATTGAAAATTAAAATATTTCAGATTTAAATTTTATTTGATCCATAATCATTATATGCAGATTAAGCAAAATTCCCTGAATTTCAATTTATTCTTACGACGCCTTAAGCATTATTTTTACATCATATAGTCACCGCTCATCAAAGCCTAGAGGCCGCTCAAAGATAAGGATTAATAGGTACCATAATGAAAATTTGATAAACTTATTTTAGAGGACGGCTCTTCAAGAACCTGTTCACGTTAGACTTGAAAACGGCCATGTCATAGCCAGCCAGGAAGCAGTTCCATAGTAGTGTTCCACACACGAGAAGCTCTAGGAAAACAACTAAACTTTGCTCATGGAATTTTAGCTTTGATTTAGGCACAGCTAGAAATTTCTGATAGTTGCTGCAGCTGGACGAGTGTTTGCTGGGAAAGACTTACTGAAGGGGGCCATAGAGTGAAGCTCAGTCGAGCACCTGCCATAAAAATAACGATAGAGCAGAGAGAAAGACTCGTAACCTCTTCTATGAGATATAGGCTTTGGAGCAGAGAAAAGGACATCAGCCATCAGATTTCGAGGTCGGTTTTTATCGTGTCGAGGCAGGAAAAGATGCTCTAAGCAGCTCCTCTTCAGATGTGGCAACAGTACTCCATCCTGCTACATACTTGACTCCTATACAGGTTGAGGATTGAATCGGCAGTGAGATATCTACTAGAGCAGTAGAATGATCCAACCATTTTTCCAGCGATCATGGCAACGGATTTGATGTATGTGTTCCATTTCAGACGAGGAGTGAAGGTTAATCCCAGAAGCTTGTCAAGACATGGTGCTTCTCCAAGACAAAAGCTATTCATTTCGATTAGGGCTAGGTGGGCGTCAGAGTGTTGATGATAAAAAGAGATAAGCTTGATTTTATATGCATTAAAATTAGTCATTAAATGTATTAAAATTAGCCATTAAATGTATTAAAGGTAGTCATTAAATGCATAAACATTAGTCATTAAATGCATTAAAATTAGTCATCAAATGTATTAAAGTTAGTCATTAAATGCATTAAAATCAGCCATTAAATATATTAAATTAGTCATTAAATGCATTAAAATTAGCCATTAAATATATTAAATTAGTCATTAAATATATTAAATTAGTCATTAAATGCATTAAAATTAGTCATTAAATGCATTAACATTAGCCATTAAATGCATTAAAATTAGTCATTAAATGCATAAAAATTAGCCATTAAATATATTAAATTAGTCATTAAATGCATTAAAATTAGCCATTAAATATATTAAATTAGTCATTAAATATATTAAATTAGTCATTAAATGCATTAAAATTAGTCATTAAATGCATTAACATTAGCCATTAAATGCATTAAAATTAGTCATTAAATGCATAAAAATTAGCCATTAAATATATTAAATTAGTCATTAAATATATTAAATTAGTCATTAAATGCATTAAAATTAGTCATTAAATGCGTTAAAATTAGTCATTAAATGCATAAAAATTAGCCATTAAATATATTAAATTAGTCATTAAATATATTAAATTAGTCATTAAATGCATTAAAATTAGTCATTAAATGCATTAAAATTAGTCATTAAATGCATAAAAATTAGCCATTAAATATATTAAATTAGTCATTAAATATATTAAATTAGTCATTAAATGCATTAAAATTAGTCATTAAATGCATTAAAATTAGTCATTAAATGCATAAAAATTAGCCATTAAATATATTAAATTAGTCATTAAATGCATTAACATTAGCCATTAAATGCATTAAAATTAGTCATTAAATGCATAAAAATTAGCCATTAAATATATTAAATTAGTCATTAAATATATTAAATTAGTCATTAAATGCATTAAAATTAGTCATTAAATGCATTAAAATTAGTCATTAAATGCATAAAAATTAGCCATTAAATATATTAAATCAGCCATTAAATATATTAAATTAGTCATTAAATGCATTAAAATTAGCCATTAAATATATTAAATTAGTCATTAAATATATTAAATTAGTCATTAAATGCATTAAAATTAGTCATTAAATGCATTAACATTAGCCATTAAATGCATTAAAATTAGTCATTAAATGCATAAAAATTAGCCATTAAATATATTAAATTAGTCATTAAATGCATTAAAATTAGCCATTAAATATATTAAATTAGTCATTAAATATATTAAATTAGTCATTAAATGCATAAAAATTAGTCATTAAATGCATTAAAATTAGTCATTAAATGCATTAACATTAGTCATTAAATGCATTAAAATTAGTTATCAAATGTATTAAAGTTAGTCATTAAATGCATTAAAATCAGCCATTAAATATATTAAATTAGTCATTAAATGCATTAAAATTAGCCATTAAATATATTAAATTAGTCATTAAATATATTAAATTAGTCATTAAATGCATAAAAATTAGTCATTAAATGTATTAAAATTAGTCATTAAATGCATTAGCATTAGCCATTAAATGCATAAAAATTAGTCATTAAATGTATTAAAATTAGTCATTAAATGCATTAACATTAGCCATTAAATGCATAAAAATTAGTCATTAAATATATTAAATTAGTCATTAAATGCATTAAAATTAGCCATTAAATATATTAAATTAGTCATTAAATATATTAAATTAGTCATTAAATGTATTAAAATTAGTCATTAAATGCATTAACATTAGCCATTAAATGCATAAAAATTAGTCATTAAATGTATTAAAATTAGTCATTAAATACATTTAAATTAGCCATTAAATGTATTAAAATTTCTTCATTGCACTACGTGCTCAAGGTCAGAAAAAACAGAATTACAAAGACATTGGTAATTGTCGGCCTTTGAAGTGTTGCCATGGATGGCAGTGTCGTCTGCATAAACATCTACGGATGATTTAAGAATGTGATTATCGATGATGATTAGGAAAAGAGTTGGGCCCAAGATAAAGATATGCCAACGTTGTTGATACTATGAGCTTCTGGTTTCTGCCCATCGACTCCCACTCTTATAAACCTATCAGAGAGAAAGGACTTAATAATAATTGAGAGGACATTTCCAGTTATTCTGTAGATGGAAATCTTGTGAAGTACGCCTTTATGACATACCATATCAAAAGTATTTGATATGTTAAGAGCTATTGATCTAGAAACGAAAACCTCCTCAAGAGATTCACTAATCCTGTGTGATATTATAGTTAGCACATCAGCTGTAGATCCAGCAGAACGAAACCATATTGCATGTCACTTACTAGATTACTTTTTGCTGAGGTGTTTAACTACTTCTCTATTCATTAAGATTCCAGCAACTTACTCATGACGCAAAGGAACCTGATTAGTCTGTACTGAAAAGCAGATGACCGGTCTCTAGATTTCTTTAAATACGGAACAGACTAATAAGGTTTTCCAAAGTGTTGGGAAGAATTTATCCCTAAGACAACGAGCTTTGTAAATATTGAGCACTATGATTGAAAAGCCGTTGGGGCCAGTTGCTTTACAGGAATTAATGTTTTTAATAAGTTTAGCAACATCACGTACAGATATCTGTATGTCACATAGAGTGTTTGCAGTCCTAGGAGGAAATACAGTGGCCCTGATCGCAAAGGTTAGCATTTGCTGTAAAGTTCTTAGCAAAGAGTTTGGCTTTGTCAGATGCTGACGAAATTACCTTAGGTCCATTGATGATGGTTGGGATAAACGGCACGCTTCTATTCAGGATCCTGATTGTTATTCGCCAAAACTCGTAGGAACCAAACCGTTGTTCAGCTTCTTTAGACTTGACGGACTGAGCAAATGGCTTTCTCGCATTCTTGATTACACTTTTGCAGTGGTTTTATTTAAAACTTAAATTTTAGACATTTTCGCGAATCAAATGACGGAATGGATTTTTATAAAAATTGAAGTAGGATTCAAAACAGAAGGTGTAGTAGCATTATATGTTCACTTTAATCTTCGTAAGTAACATAAAAGTAGTGCAAAACTGTTGTATTTTCAGGTAATAAATTTTGCCCGGCCAGGGATTAAGATATTCTTCTTGTTCAACTATATAAAATTAGTCGTCGTTATTGCAAACAAGATCGGGAAATGTCGACTATATAAAGATTTTTGATAACCTGCTTATGAAAGACAGTTCACAAAAGAATTCACTCCCTAGATGTAATCTATCAAACTTTGACCCCTTGTTCCTCATAACCCGCTTCTATCCTTCCCGTATCCTTTTTACTTTTATCTATCTATACTCCTATAGTTTTTTCTGTATTGATATTCATATAAAAAAAAAAGACTTTTTTTCTATTTATTTAAAAAGAAAATACAACTTCTTTATATATGGGTTGTTGAATTGCATTCATCTGCAAAAGATTTAGCGAATTTGCGTATTCTTTTAAACATTCATATGAAACATTCCGCTGTAGAATTTCCACAGGTCCTGCTAGTTTTATTAAGTTTTTTTTTTTTTTAATATACCAGTACTTATCAATCAGTGTCGATCCGATTATACAGAATTACGGTTGCATCTTCAACAAACCTAGTGTAATAAAAAAAACTGTGGAACTTCTTGTGGGACATCCTTGTGTTCAATTTGGTTGCATGTTCACGGGCATGTTGATAGCAAGTGGCGAAAAGCGAGTGACCTTTAAAATGTGTCAATCCAACGGTGATGGTCCGACTGCTAAAGTACATGAACGAACCATTCCAGATATTGAAAAAGTTAAAGGTGATGTCTATACTTACACCATGTTGGCATGATAGTAGTACGGATTTTCTTCCGGGTCCCAGGACATGATACCGCTTCCTATGGACAAGAAAAATAGACAAAATTCATTTGCATGAATGACTGCTTTATATATATGTTGAACTGCTAACATTTATTAATGTTTTAAAATGTGTTTATTATTTAATATTTTACATTAAACACGTGTTTTGAGCATGCTTGACTCGTCAGATAGATTTTTTTTTATTAATATTTTAGTTAAAAAATTGTGGATTCAATCTTATGTTGTGGCTTCTATTCCCCTCTCTTCCAATCATCTTTTATAATATAAACTCACCTGTTTGTTTAAATGTATGTATGTATGTATGTATGTATGTATGTATGTATGTATGTATGTATGTATGCCTAAAACTTTCGACAGAGGCGACGGATTTTGCCGAGATCGGTATCCGTTTGAAGCTCGACCATTCGGACGACAAATATCGAAAAATTGGGCAAAATGGCATTAATTCCTTCACATTCAACTGGGCACATTTCTACAGGGAAGGGTCGCTTTTTTCACCGATATTTTCGAAAGTCAACCCCTCTTTTCGATTGTCTAGCCTTAATTTAAACTTACGTGACTTCAGTTTTTTTTGCTCAACACACACTTCCAAATACCCGGGCAAATATCGAAAGATTGGCTAAAAACATTAATTCCTTCATCCTTAACTGAGCTTTTTTCTACAAGGAGGGGTCGCTTTTTTCGCCGATATTTTTTCGAAAATCATCGTCTCCATTGGGTTGACTAATCTTTATTTAAACCTTATCCGGTTTAGCGATGGGCGCAACGGCAAATACATCACATTTTTTATCACAACCTTTTCCTCCTTCGCGGAACGGGTTCGAGCCTGCCTGCCTACTACCACTTTTTTTTGCTCAACACACACCTTCAAACACTCGGGCAACGCCGGACACGCAGGCTAGTACCCCCCCATATATATATATATACTAGCATTTCAGCCCGGCGTTGCCCGGGTGTTTGGAGGTGTATGCTGAGCAAAAAAAAAAAAAGAGTAAATTTTTTTTTTAATTTGACCCCTATTATGACCCCTTAAAATTTATAGTTTCCGGCTCAAATCACTTTATTAAATTAGATCCAGGTTCAAGGAACCTATATCTAAAATTTCAAGTGTCTAGACCCAAAATTGTCGGAGGAGTTTGGTAGAGTTCTTAAAGGTCAAATCGTTGAAATTTGACCCCTTAACAGCCAAATTTCTGGCTGACACCCGTCACATCGATTTTCCCAAATCTCAGTACCCGGTATTTCAAATTTCGAGTCTATAGACTAAAAATTGACAGAGTTATTGCGTAGGGAAATGTACACAGACAGACAGACAGACAGACAGACAGATAGACACGTTCACTTATATATATATATATATATATATATATATATATATATATATATATATATATATATAATTTTACAGAAGGTCAGAAAAACATTAGTACCATCGGTTTCAAGCCTAACAAAAGGGAGACCAATTAATGGTAAATAGTAAATAATGTTAGGCTCTCGTCAGCCATATTGTTTTCTGTTTGAGGAAAATGCAGGACCGTATAATGATGTTCATTTTTATTTAACTATAGCTTATCTCTATTTCTGTATATTTTATTTTATTTTAATATCAATTTTCTACTTAAATATTTTTTTTATTTAATGTATTTTTAGTAAATGTATGTTTAAATTAATGTTGTCCTATTCTGTACCTAATTGGGATGGCTTCTGGTCTAATCGGTTAGTCTTGGTTGGTCCAAGGGAGGTAATTAATCTACCTTATTAATTCTTGACCCTTTTGTCTTTCTTTTAGGGGGGTAACTCGTGATTCTTTGCATTTTTATTATATTATATATATATATATATATATATATATATATATATATATGCGCTTATGTTTGGATTAATCAATCTGTATCCCATATGGGGGAATATAATCAGTATGAAATAATGTGACTAAACACACAAAGTTATAACAAGTTCATTGTACAACGGAACAATGTAAGAATAATATATTGACACTCGAAAGCATCTTGAATGCCGCAATATCAAAATTAACTTACCTCCCATTCTGGTTACCGCTTCCTAGCGTATTTTATAGACCGAGTAATCCATTCACAGGGGTGCAAGGATCTTCCACTATATCACTTTCCCCCGAGCTAAATTCTTCATCGATTTTTTTTCAATATTTAGTCTTTTCCTTTTACTACTATTATTTCTCCCCTCAATCTGTACATTTAGAAGAATAAGTTGTTTTCTGTTTCGTTTTTATTTCCTCTATCGGCATCCGAATGTTAATTAGTGGTTCTATTTGAAAGGAGTAATACAATACTTCCATTGGCATTTCTTCACTAGTGTGGACGATTTCTATGTATCGGGGTCTCAATTGATTAATATGTTTCTTAAAGACAAGCTTTGCTCCTTGAATTATGTAGATAACTCTCCCGATTCTTTTAGTAACAATACTGTCCTTTCAAAACCATTTCCAGCTCAATAGTTCTTAAAAAGGACTTTATCTCCTTCTTTATACGATTTATAGTTCGTCTTTATTTTTGCATAGTTCTTCTTTCTGTTTGGCAACAACCTGTCGAATATTGAACGTATTTTCCTTGCATACATGAGTTCGGCAAGCGATAAATTTCCGTTTATATTTTGATTTGGTGTTATTTTAATAAGCCATCAGAAACATTTTTATTCGGTGTCAAAACCGTTGACTTTTTGCTCGTTTAAATGTATTGACAAAACTCTCTGCCCGACCGTTATACATCGGTATTGTTAAGCGTTCGATTGTTAACGAATCACAATAAACTTTAAATTCACTCCCTATGAACATCGTACTCTTGTAACTTCCTATGGTATTAGATACTCCCAGTCGATTAAACACTTCGTTTAGCGCTCTTAATGCATTTGCCGCTGTTGCGTGTTTCTATTTTTTAAATCTCCAGCCATTTTGTGTAGCTATCTTCGACCACTAAGTAATAATATCAATTTAATATCCCTGCGTAGTTCATATGAATGCGTAGCCAAGGAATATCCGTCTTGTCTTCCTTCAGATCTCTTAGTTTTAACATTCGCATTTACTTTGTATGTTAGGAAATCTTCATTCCTGAATTATGTTCAAACATTAACAAACTATCCCTTTCTCAAAACATTTTGGATAAAGTTTCTACAATTTCTTCTCGCCCAGTTTATTCGGAAAAATGTAATTCATATATTCCATGTGTCCGTGAAGGCCCAACTTTTGTAGTAATAACAGTATTTCCTTCATCGGACCATGATTGACACCTTTATGCAAAAATTGTCTCACGCCTTTTGAAGTACGCAGAAAAAGGGATCCTTCCTTAGGTTTATGTGTACATTCTGTCAGTGAGTTCTTTATGCTATCTGCAGGAAAAGTGTTCGAACCTTGCTCTCGTTCGCCTTGCTTTAACAATAGGTTTTGCAAAAATGTCCCTCTCTTTTACAATCTGTTTTTGCACATATGTTCGTTGTTTCTGGTACATTTCTTGTTGCTGTACAAACTGGTGTTATAATTGTTGTACCAAGGTGCCTAGTATTTTGTAAATTCCGTAAATATTCTGCATAAAACAAAAACATGTAAAACAAAATCCAACCACACATTTGTCCAATAATTAAATACATTCGGTAAATAAAACGTAGTTTTAATTCTTATCTTCAATAAGGGAGAGGGGGGGGGCAAGAAACTTCTTATTTTAACTTTTTTACTCTACGTTCGTTTGAATTTCTTTTTAACTATTCAAATCCTTGTTATATTTCCAAGTGTGATGAAATCTTTCTTTTTTTAAGTGAATCCAAGTTTTTCGCACATTCTGTCGCCAACTGGGTTAGGATAATATAATTCAAAAAATTTTTTTTTTAATTTCTCTGTGGTCCACCTAATGCGACGACGAAAAAATTCTACGTCGTTTGTCTAAGTTTGGCAAATTGATACGTGCTACAAAATTCGTTCACTGTCGTCAAATTTGGTGTATAGATTTGTCGCAAACTCGCAATTGAATTTTCAGTCGCCAATCATATAGATTTGGGTGCGAATTCGTAGTCGAATCCTCTTCTGATAATCTGTCGTAGATTATGATTTCGTACTCGAATCCTTCGTCATCCATTTGATATAGATTAGATGCGAGTTCTTCCTCGAACCTTTCGTCGTCAATATAGTATAGATTTGATGTGAGTTTTTTCTCGAATCTCTGAATATATCTATACTTATAGACAAATTGAATATTGAAATGTTCATATCTTTGTTTCTATGGAACGAAACTACATGAAAATTTGCAAGCTTTTTGAAGATTATAATACTATTCTATGGTTAAAAAATTATGACAATTGGTAAAAAAAACCCTATATTTTCAAACCAATGAGACATGCCCAAATTTTCCTACATTTGTGTATATATATTGTGTCCTGGCAGGTCAGTTCCAGTTTTGCTGCTTTTGAATGGATTTTGTTGGGGGATTTGCTTGGTTGTCTCCACTGTGGCTTTGCCAGGACACTAATTATATATATATATATATATATATATATATATATATATATATACAGGGCGAGCCAAAAAAAAAAAACAAAAAAAAAACGTGGCCCAAGTCTAATTAGGCCCCGTTTCTTAGTGTTTTGTCCGAATGAAATGAAACTTTGGTCATAACTAGTTTATTATATTAAAAAAATCACCTCAAAACACTAGGGTCTTTGGCCTTTTTTTTCTCCGTTCTACAGCATATGTTCTAGATGGCCTCCATTTAGCTTTTTTTTGGGGGGGGGGGTCACCCATATATGATGATTGCAACGTCTCTTGTCAGACGAGTGCCACTCCCTCAGACATTTAAAATCCATGAGCCCAAATGCCTGAGAGAGTATCTATACAAATATGATGTTACAGAGTCTTAGCTTTGTACGACAGCTAAGTCTCTCTCTCGGTTAAAAATGTTGGGATCCAGCAACAAGCAAGAGCAAGATATATATATATATATATATGTACATATATATGTATATATACATATATACGTATATATATGTATATATATCATACATATATATATATACATATATATAGATATATATGTATATCTATAATATAAAGATAATGTCTGTATGTGTGTGTGTGTGTGTGTGTGTGTGTATGTGTGTGTGTGTGTGTGTGTGTGTGTCTGATCACGAATAGGCTCCTACATTGTTGACTATTTTAAAAAACTGATTACATATAATGATAGAAGATGTATCGAGACACAGGAATGAGTATGCTTGATCTGGCAGAACAGTGATTCATTAAAATTGTGGGTGTCTGCGTTCGCGCCTGGTCCACAAAGTATGGAAAAAAAAAATTAAAAAATTAAAAAAAAAAAACGTATACAAGTGTTTTTGGTATAGATGTACATAATAATATTTTGATAAGTATGTTTTAACTTAAATAGGGATGGTATAATAAAGTTGTGGGATCTGCGTTTGCGCCTGGCCTCCATAGAATGGAAACAGGCACAAACTTTAATAAAGACTTTTCATATCTATCTGTGTAAGTATACTTTGGTAATTATGTTTCTGTTTGAGGAAATATGCTATAATATAATTATGGGGTGTTCGTTCGCACCTGACCTCCATAGAATGGAAATATGTCACAAAGTTTAACAATTTTTTTTAATATAGATCCACAGAATATTGTGATATGTGTTTCAGTGTGAACAGGTATGACATAATAAATTATGGGGTTTATCTATTATATTTTTACTTTCATCATATTTTGCTTTGGTTTTGATACCCCCAAATTCAACCCAAATTTACAACCCTTCCTTTTCATAACCAATCATACTTTCATACATCAGAGTCCATTTTCTGTAGGCTATTTTTGGACCCAGTCAACGACGCGTACTTTTGTTAGTATATATATATATATATATATATATATATATATATATATATATATATATATATATATAGGAAGAGGAAGTTAAGCAACATTGAGCCTGGTTAGTACCAAGTGGGTGACCATTTGGTAATTCTAGGTGCTGTATGTGCTCTCCGCGTATCTCGGCATTTGTTTCCAGTCGTCCTGTACTTCACTTGCCACTGGTATTTAACAATGTCGTCTCAGGACAGGGGTGGTTGGGGATTGCGCACCTCCTGCCACAAAAATTTTACGCGCAAGCAACCCTTCGTGGGTATCCATAGTCTGTCCAAGATTGAAGGAGCCTGCTTTTTTTTTTTTATATATGTATATACATATATTTATAAATATATGTGTGTGTATATATATATATATATATATATATATATATATATATATATATATATATATATAAGGATATATATATATATATATATATATATATATATATATATATATATATATATATATATATATATACAATAGAACCCCGAGATACGGTGGCCCTTGAATACGATTTCGTGAAGTTACGATGTGGAATACGATGTTTTTCCAGTACCTATTACGGTATTTTCCCCGCCTTCCAGTGTTATTTATAATATTATTTGTGTATTATATAAGTGTTATTTATAATATTATATGTATATTATATACTGTACAGTATCTAGTGTTTAATTTTTAATAATGCTATATATATATATATATATATATATATATATATATATATATATAGCGAAAATGGTAATTAGTATAAACCTGAAGAAAGTGCTCAATACTATTACAAAGCAAATATATTTTTTATTATCGTTTCATCTGTTTTAGTTACACATGTTTCGCTTATCAAATTGTATCAACGATCCAGTAACTTCATCACTTTACTTTTCTCTAAAGTAGACTTTTTCTACAACAGAAAAGAAGAAATAATTTCAGAAGAAACACGATGCCAATAAAGAGAACATGTTTCCTTAAAACGCTTTTCGCCTGACTTTCTTCCGAAGAAAATAATATCAGATTATAATCACGATTAATACACCTAAATAATAATAACGAGGAAAAAAACTAGAATTATTCATTAGATTCAGAGCGTGCGTGTGTGAGGGGGGAAGTGACGAAAATGTAAATCTCTCAACGTTTAGAATAGTTTGGTGAAACTCGTCTCAAATATACTGAGGTGAATGTTCGCTATAGCCGCGTATAACACACACACACACACACACACACACACACACACACACACACACACACACACACACACACACTCTCTCTCTCTCTCTCTCTCTCTCTCTCTCTCTCTCTCTCTCTCTCTCACCGGAACGATAACATTTACGTTTCTATATATGTAACATCTTTTTCTCTCCCATAGTTACATGATATCAACTTTTGTTTTAACATTAGATGAATAACATTCATTGATAATTTCAGTTTATGTTAAACTAAACCTATAGTGAAACATAAATATGAGTTTTGGGAACGTGGAGCACTACTTATTTTCCTTACCTACATTTCGGTCGAGAGTTAGGTTCTTATCTATGGGGTAAGTACAATCTATTATTTATATACTATTTCAAAAATATTAAAAAATAGATTTATGCAAAAAAATCTATACATATTTGGAGAACAGTTAGCCGCCCAGCGTTGCCTGGTCGTACAATACGTTTAAACATGATATTTTAATTTATGCAGATTGCGTATGTATTATTATTGAATCAATCCTCTATTGAATATTATATATTAAGGGGAATAATTTGTACGGTCGAGTAATTTTGAAAAAAAAAAAAAAAATAAATAAATAAAAAATAAATAAATAAATAAATAAATAATAATAATAATAATAATAATAATAATAATAATAATAATAATGAATGTCGTTCATCAAATCCCGTCTGTGTTTGTTTACGATATCACGTCAGCTGATATTTGGGCTTGACGATCTTTAAAATAGTCGTTCTTCTCTAATAGATAAAAAGAAGAATTTTTACTGGGGAATATTCTTTTTTATCTATAAGAGAAGAAAGACTATCTTTAAGATCGAATTTTTTTTTCGATATTCGATACTTTTCGATGAACTTTTGTCCAAAACATATTTAAGAACACTGCCAGAAATAGAAATTACTTTTGTGTGAAATTTGCAGAAGATACGCTCAGCCGTTTAGGAACCTATAAGGAAGAAACTCACACACAGTAAGTGACTTAGTAGTAGAGATAGCGATAAAGGTAGAGATATTTAGAATTATTAACCTCCGAACCAAGGTGGCCGGATTCAGCGTTAAATAATTTTAAAGGATTGATATGCCATAAAAACAACCAAACAATTAAAATATTTTTACTATAAAATGAACGCTTACGTGAATTTAGAAATTTTAATATGAAAGAACAAGTATTGCTAAGAGTAAACGCCAGTTCTTCGAGATTAAAAAGGAGAAATATTCCCCTTAGTATTGAGTAATTTTAAGGTTGGTTGGTTGGTTGTTTTTGTTTTACGGCATATCAACCCTTTTCAGGTTATTTAATGCCGAATCCAGTGATTTTGAAGAACAATTTTTTAATAGAATATATTTGTTTTTTTCAAGTCGGTTTCTATTTAACCCATAGGTGGGACTCTAACAGGTACTACCACTCCGGGTCAGAGTGGACCTGGGAGCAATGGCAATTAAAGAGTGGCTCCACACTCCCCAAGACCCGCAAGGTGGGGCCTCACCATCGGATATAGTTTAAGGTCATATCCAGAACCTTTAAGGTTAGGTCTCAGCGTTTTAATCAATGGCACAACTATAAGCATGTTCTTATTTTTTCCTCGTAAACAAAGCTCAGGGCAAGGTGATTTATAACCAGCATGTCGTATTAGGTGAGATAGTGGAATTTATTTTTAACCACTAAAACGTTTAAGTTGTTCTAAATATAAATATATAATATTTATAGCTAGTTTATGTCACATGTATGACATTCAAACAATGTTCTTGTTTACAACTGATTGATTTTGCCAACTCATTTTCGTCGCTATTTAAAGTACATACATCAACAGTCACGATGGTTCCGGCTGCTGCTGATTCCCCCCCCCCCAAAAGCCAACTTTTAGTATTAACATTCACAACAAATACTCGTCTAGCTATGAAACTGTCTATAATTTACCTTACCCTTTATCTGTGCCTAAAACCAAACGAAAATTCCATGAGCAAAGTTTCTTTCTTAGAATTGTTCATCTGTGGAAAACAGTACGACGGGGTTGCTTTCCAATTGACTATGACATGGTCGTTTGTGCATCTAATCTAAATAAGTTCCTATCCAAGTTCCGGCATTACTGATCATCAACATGTCTCACAGTATATCCAACACTTATTAACACAATCGACTTTGATAAACGACTAGCCTCGGTGCCCGGCGTTGTCCAGGTGTTTGGAGGTGTGTATTGAGCAAAAAAAAAAGTGGTAATAGGCAGGCAGGCTCGAATCCGTACCGCGAAGGAGGAAAAGAACGTGACAAAAAAAGTGATGCCTTTGCCATTGCGTCCATCGCCAAACCGGAAGTGACCAAGGTTTTAAATTAAGGCTAGTACATAGAAAAGAGGGGATGACTTTTGAAAATATCGGCGAAAAAAGTGACCCCTCCATGTAGAAAATTTTCGATATTTGTCGCCCGAAGAGTCGACCTTCAAAACGATATTGATCTCGTGAAAATCCGTCACCTATATCGAAAGTTTTAGGCACACATACATACATACACACATTTAAACAGACAGGTGAAATTGATATTATAGATGACACAGTGATAAAAATGGATATTCATTGCTAAACGCGCAGATTGAATGGACGCGCCTTAAGATTAGTTATTCTTATGTTTTAACGACCCCCCCTACTGCCTGTCATTTTTTTTGCAGCAACTCCATTTTTCCAAACCTCTTCCTCTATTCTTCACATCCTTGAGTAAAAGCCCCTGCCCTGCTAACAACTTTACGCCTTTCGAATCAATTTGCTATGTGGGCGGGACCGTGCAGATTGTTTTATGGCACGAAAGATGGTTTCGTTTTTTTTAATTTTTTACTTTTTGCAAAGATATAGTCGGTGATGGAAAAGTTCCTAGACCCCCCACCCCCATCTAACTATGTCTTTACCTTTCCGCTATCACCGACTCTGTGCCACCTTTGCCCCAAGTTGTTATCAACCGGGAAAACACTAATCAGTACAAAGATCACATGTACCTGAGATTTACGGAATAAGCTTGTGTTGAATGTGTTGAAGGTAGGGATTCCAGGTGTTCTCTCTCTCTCTCTCTCTCTCTCTCTCTCTCTCTCTCTCTCTCTATCTCTCTCTCTCTCTCTCTCTCTTTGTGTGTGTATGTGTGTGTGTGTGTGTGTGTGTGGTGATTTTTTAACAGAAGAGGGCTAATTAACCACGTCTATAGAGCTTCGATATAGAACTTCTTTTTGTGAATTGATCTTCAGCAATAATCTCTTGGAGGCACACTGACGTATTAACTAACAGCCATAATCTTCTTCTCAAAAAGGAGATCAAAGATACTACACTTCATCCATTCATTCCTTGACCAGTGAAGGAGAAATTCATCTAGACGGAGGACAATTTTATTTTGTCCCGATTCAAGATGACTATTTTGAGGAGTTGGATTTTCCCCCCATTAAAAATTGTGCCGAAATGTTTTCTTTTTTTTTCTTTTCATTTTTATAGACAATCCTTAGTTCCTTGTCTTTTTTGAAAAAGAGATGTATTTTCTCGAAATAATAAGGCCTCCACGATTCCGGTTATATAAAACAGTACGTTCATGTTAACTGATTTGTATTGTGATTATCTTAAAAAATAAATGGATATACAAAGATAAAAAAAAAACAAAAACAAATAAGACCTTCTTTCGTTTGTCCATGTTTGTTCATACATCACAATAATACAACAGCCAGTCCCATACATTGCTATAGCCTGCTTACACTGCACCATATTTATTTACCAGCAATACTTCAAGCAAACTACTTTTCTCTGTTATATATATATATATATATATATATATATATATATATATATATATATATATATATATATCTGTTATATATATATGTGTGTGTGTGTGTGTGTGTATATATATATAATTCTAATTAAACAATAATTATTATTTTATTCCTACATATACAAGTGTTTCATGCTCACATAATCATCAGTGTAGGAGGTAACAATTCCTGGCGGTCATGAGATTCGAACCCAGCGACAAAGCCTCCTTTTGCTGCATTTGTTAAGCCTTATGGCTACCAAGCAATTTTTACGTGGATGAAAGGAATTAAGAACTATAAAACACCAAATTCGGGCGAATACATTAGACAATCTAGAGTGTTCGAACGAGCGGAAGTCGTGGACATTGCATAAATGCTTGTTGACTGACTATTAATTTTATTTCGCAGATTATATATATATATATATATATATAAATTTAATTATGTTTATATATTTATGTATTTAGATGTAGAGAATTAACTCTTAATCTTAAACCGACTGCTATGAACTTTGGAACACAGCCGCTGTTCGTAAAAACTCGTAATGTGGGCTATATTTAGTTTGATTTAATTTATGCAACGGGAATGGCACCTCTGTTAAAATTCAGGTAAATACCTTTTTTTTATTATTTTTGTGAAATCTTAACAATAGCTATTACACATAAATGAATATTCCTCGAATTTTACTTCGGAGCATTTAAGGAGTTTTTAGGTAACAGTCATAGTATGGGAACACTCACCCATCGGAAAAGTCAAATACTTCAGTTTTTCATTAAATTTGATTCGTAGTCATTAAATACAAAAATCTCATGAATTTCAATTATTCCTGAAGAACATATAAGATTCAGTCTTACATTTTAGCCACGTTCCAGAATCTATCCCGTGTAACGGATGTGGATCCAAACTAGAATAAGGCATGAAGCCACTTGATGTATGTATCTAAAAAAATACTATTTCAAAATCTAGCTAACGATAGGTGTTATATGGACACATTTCGATCCAAAAAAAACAGCAATTGTTCCCCGTTTGTCAGAAACATCGATCATGGAATGTGAGGACTAAAGGACAACATAAGGGAAGCGAGAGTTACGAGGTTGATGAAAGTAAACCCAATGTTACGTTTCTACTTTCTTTCAGTTACAGCTTTATATTGTGAAAAGAACAAAAATTAAGAAATTTGTATTTTAAAGAAAAATCAATTTACTAGATTCAAAATTATTAAAAAAAGTAATTAGATAGTGACCAAGGTTCGAACACAAAATCCATACCTTTAAGAAATCCGTTTGTAACCTTCAGACTACCGTGCTCAGCATAGAAAAACCTTTAAAATGGCGGGATCCTTCTACTGTTCCAGTAGATATCTTATTGCTGATGCAATTCCTTACTTGTACAAGAACCAAGTACGTCTAAGGATGGAGTACTGTTGCCACATCTGGGTAGGAGCTGCTGGAAGCAACTTATCCTGCCTTGACAGAGTTCAAAATAGATTTCATAGCTTAGTGGAGAATGCTCTTTTCTCTTCCCTGTAACCTCTTTCCTGCAGAAGGGATGTTGCAGCCTGTTTCTGCTTTATCGTTATTTTCATGCCAAGTGCTCGTCTGAGCTCCAATCTATGGCCCCTCGTGACCTGACTTTTATGAAAAACACTCGCTCGTCTTGTTGAAACCACTATCAATAATTTCCCTCACTCGTTATCTGTGCCTAAACCTAAACGTAGATTCCACAAACAAAAGTTCTTTCTTAGAACTACACGCCTGTGGAACTCTCTTCCGTTTTCCTGCTTTCCAACTGACTACAACATGGTTGTCTTCAAGTCCAACGTGATGAGCACTCCCCTTAAATAATTCAATTTACCCAATTCCCACTATTAACGATTACTACAACATTTTTCCATTGACTACTGTACACTCATTTACCCTTATCCTCCAGTGGCCTCTGGGCCTTGATATGTGATCACTTCTTTGTAAAAAATAAAAAAAAGAACACCTAGAAGTATAGATTCTAGACATAAAGTTTACCTGTATTATATTTCTCTTCGTTTGTCTGTCTGTATGTTCCACGTTTTCTCGGAAACTACAGAACCGATCTGACTGAAATTTTATACGAATCTTTGTCATGATAAGGTGCAGGGAACTAAGTATTATGGTATTCGTGCGATACACAGATTAATAGGGATTAATAATAATTAGTAACCACAATACCATATTTGCTGTAGAAGTTTACTTGGAAACTACTGATCGATCTTGCTGAAATTCTGTATGGGTCTTTGTTATGATAAGGTGCAGCGAACTAAATATTATGGTATCTGTTCGATGCATAGTTAAGAATTAATAGGGATTAATAAGGATTATTCACCACAATACCACATTTACTCTAGAAACCTGTTCGAACACTACTCGAACGATCTGGCTGAAATTTTGTCTGGGTCTTTCATATGATAAGGTGTCGTGAACTAATATCGTATCCGTTCGATGCATAGTTAGGGATTAATAGAGAATTATAAGGATTAGTATTTAATGCAAAAATAAGTACAAATTTAACCATATCAAACCATCAATAAAGTTCTCATTCTAAGCAACGGTTATAACTTTTGCCCGTTTGTATCGAGATAAAAAGTCTAGTATTATAAATTTATTTCAATCTTCGTGAGTGAACATAAAAGAGAGAGAGAGAGAGAGAGAGAGAGAGAGAGAGAGAGAGAGAGAGAGAGAGGGGGTGAATGGAGCGAGAAAGGAAAGGAAAGAGAAACACGTAATCACATAGAAGCTACAAAATGATCGGAACTGGCGGTAATCGCACACAATTGTAGTTGAAAGATGTGAAGTATTGACCTGAAAGAACGTGACTGTTGCCACCCGGACAGAATCCGGGTGGGGGTGTCAACAAAGAAGAACAAAAATCCTTACACTTTTTTCGTCTGCCTGGTCGCCCTCTTAACCTATGGCCATGGCAGCTGGGTAAAAAAAAAACAAAAAAAAAACAAACAAACAAAAAGAAAAAAAAACGACAACTAAAAAACACCCCTGCCCCAGCCCCCTACTGATCCGTTTTCCGGCGATAGAGGCGTCAAGGCGTTTTACCCATCGTTTGATTTCGGCTTTCTGACGCAGTGGGACAACAATCATGCACCGTACTCACCGAGGAAGCCGTCAAAGGTGTGTATTTCACAGTCAAATACAGCCGGCTCTTTGATCTTTGCCATTCAGTCCATTCCTCGGGTACTCTTTTCGTCCCGGCTCACCCAGAAAAGAAAGCCACAAAATAGTCCCGCCTACTTAAACCCCCATTTGTCTTGAATGCATTGAAGAATCCCTCCATCCCACCCCCACTTAAATATTTTTCACCTGTGATTTTAACGCCTTCATAAACTCGTCAGTCTTTTTTCACCTTTTTTTTCTTTTGCAAATCAATTTTGTGTTGTTTTACTTATTGATGGGGTTTGACTTTCTCGTACCTAGTAATCACCTGTCTTGAACCTGGTGATAAGTCCATTTGATGTGCCGGTATTTTTTTTTTGTACGAGTGTGCGTGGATGGGGAGGGGGAACAACAACCCCGACTTCTTTTTTTTTTTTTTTGTGCGGGAGGGGCTGCACACACCTGTTTTCAGTAATAAGGATTTGAAAAGTACTGCTGAGAAACGATTTGGAAAAAAGTTATGCGTGTACTTTTATTACACACACACACACACACACACACACACACACACACACACACACACACACACACACACACACATATATATAAGTGAAAAGAAATTAAAACTAAGTTGAAATTTACAATCAAATTTATTGTTCGACCGAATACTCCCCCCCCCCAAAAAAAAATTTACAAAGTTCTTATTCTGCGGAGAATACTATTCTTGCTATTCTTCTCAACAGAGGACAGACGAGTAATCGGAATTGGAACTCGGAAAAATCAGAAGATTTGGAGGTATCAGAATCGGTATCGAAATCGGAAAAATTGATGCCTATTTTCCGATAGGAAAACGATTCTTTTGTCTGTTTTTATTTGATTTTGTTTAAAGTAAAATCTTCCATTGCTTGCAATAATGATAAAATAATAAATATTTGTTGATTTTAAAATACCAGTAAAACTAAAATCGATGGATCACTCCCCACAAGTGTATTTTGATCTTTAAGAAAATTTCTGCATATATAACATGCGTTTTTACGAAAATCAGAGGGAATAACTATCTTATAGTTAAATAATTAGAGATTTATAAAGAATCGCAATAGGAATTGGTAATTGTATCGGAATCGGGAATTAAGAACGGCATCAGTAATTGTATTGGAATCGGGAAAAATATTGGAATCGCCCCATCACTAATATATATAAATGTTTTATTTATTAAACATTTGAATGTTTTTTTATTCAAATATCTATTAAATATTTTTATGTGCATAAAGGTTTTTACGTAAAAAAATATTTAGTAGACATTTGAATAAAAAAATATTCAAATGTTTAATTAAAAAAATAATAATAACAAATAATACGCCCGAAATGGGGGCGACTACAATGTAAACAAAAAGCAGGTGACTTCTCTCCAAGTGCTCAGAGAGCGAAAGGGAATATTACGTTAAAAAATAATAAATAAATCAACAATGATATATATATATATATATATATATATATATATATATATATATATATATATATATATATATATATATATATATATGGTAATAATGCTGGTAATAATGATAAAATAATAAATATTTATTGATTTTAAATTACGAGTAAAGCTAAAGTCGAGAGATCATCCCCCACAAGTGTATTTTGACCTTTAGGAAAATTTCTGCATATGTAACTAGCGTTTTTACGAAAATTAGGGGAAATCCGAGTTTATTCCGCATGAACTCTAAAACGGTTGGGCCAATTTTATGAAATTTCATACGAAGCTACTTTATGTGCCTGACAGTGTTCTTAGATAGGTTTTGTATCGGAATTTCTTCAATAAGTATCAATGATCGAAATAATCCGATGAAAGAATGAACATGCGATTTTGACCAAAGATAACACCTTACACAGCCTAACATCGCAAGTGCATTTGAAAAGTTTTATTACCACAGAAACCGAAAGGCTCGGCACATAAAAATCAACAGTAGGTTCTTTGATATGACAAAGGGTGTTCGAAATGAATGTTTCTATTTAAAGCACAAATGCACCATAATACTTGGCCTTTACATTTTCAACTTCAATTCAAGCCACTATATATATATATATATATATATATATATATATATATATATATATATATATATATATATATATATAATTTCATGAAATCGACGGTAGGTTCTCGACAGTGCAATATAAACTACAATGGATTCTGGACTAAGTCACTGTAGGGAGGCATGTGAATTTAAAAGACCATGAAAATCTTTTTCTAAACATCAAATTTTAAAATCCTATATGTGGAACACCAGGAAGTTTAATCGGATGTTCTGCTGTTTTTATTTTTATACATACTAAGCGGCTTGCACCATGCGAATAAAAAGTTCACGAGCAGTATCTCGGCCAGGAGGAATGGTAATGTTAGGTTTTTATAATCCTTGCGGGAAAGTGTTGACGTCTTCCTACATACAGCGCCTGGTATTCCAAATAGCCATCTACCTGGTACTGACCAGGCTCAACCTTGCTTAAATACAAATCTGTCGAGAACATCGGGATATTTTGATCACTCTATTTTATATTCTATGCGTACTTTTATATTGTCACAGCTCGTTTACTATATTTAGACTGGGTGTATATTCAGTGGCGATCGAAAATGCCAGTGGGGCCATGTTTAACTATAAAAGTCTTATTTACATAAAATGTTTGTCAGTCTAGTCCAAAGAATTAGGTTATTTAGTTCATCTGTAGTTTCAAAAGTCTGCTTTTCGTAAAAAAATAATTTAAAAGATTAAAAAAACTTACCTTTTTTTGTTTCTGGCCAATGTTTAGAACTCATGTATGGTTTCATCGTAACCCACCGACTTTCGCAACTTTGGCGATCAAAACAGTACCATCCGTCTAAAGTAAAAGAACAAAGAAAGATAGATTAGAAATTGCGTTTCTAAATCTATACATCTATAAAAGTGAAATTGTCTGCGTGTGTGTCTGTGTGTGTACATTTCCCTAGCCAACTACTCTGTCAATTTTCAGTCTACAGACTCGAGATTTGACATAAGGAGTACTGAGATTTGGGAAAATCTTTTTATGCGGTTTTCGGACAGAAATTTGGCTGTCAAGGGGTCAAAGTTGAACGATTTGACTTAAAAATACATAAGTACCCAAAATTGTACTTTGTATTGTTCGACGCTTTTAACTATAAATTATATATAAAAAAGAGCACATGTACTTATTTTAAAACTTCGATATTTCTGCAGCTTAAAGTGCGTTTTTCTGTGAGTCTCGCTAGGCAACACCCGGAAACAGCCGGATTATACCGGGTGAGCAAAAAGAAACGCGAGCCAGCAGACGCTAAAAATTGGAAGAAGAACAAAAAAAGAAAGTAAAGGAAAAAGTTTAAAAGGAAAAAGAAAAGAAAGGGCAGAGTATCCTTGTGCCAACTTATTATAAACACCACAACCTCCCCATGTTAAGAACGGCTTTCGGAATAAGCACCCCCAAACTCGAAAGCAGTTCTTAACATGAGGAAGTTGGATGCGTTTATATCACGTTGGGCAGGTCGTAAGAAAATACCAAAATAACTTTCCATGCACAAACAAAATAAAAAATCACATCCTCACCTGTGAAATAATAGCGTGATTAAATTTTACCCATGTAAAGTTAGTGAAACATTTTTAATAAAAACAAAAGGAAACGATTGTTTTATCTCCTAATAATATTTTAGTAAAAACGAATTACTACATCGTTATCTTTCTTACGAAAATAAAATATAATTATAAATTCTTTTTCATGAGTCTCTTTCGTTGTAACTGAAGTAAATAAATAACGAAATGAAAAAGAAAACTCCGAGTTCTAACACGACAAATCATTAATAAACCATTGTTTTTTTTCCAAACAGAAGGTATTTGTAAGCGAAAACATTTATTGTATACAAAAATATAAATATATAATTGTAAAAAAAATTATTTAAAAGTCTGCGTAAGAAAATATAATGCTAATAAAACAATTTCGTAATGAAAGCAACATTGTATTCAGAGTAAAAAAAGTTTCGTTTCATTTTCCCTTTTCGAGTTTCCGGGAAGCCATGTTTATCTTAATATGAGCGTTCTTTTTTTTTGAATGAGGTTTCGTTCATTACAGAATAACAGAATATAAACTTGTCAGCCAATTAGATTTTTTGAAATGTGAGGAGGGAGAAATCATTATTTTTGGGGGATAGAGAAAAGGGAGAGATTATGGCGTGTGCATAAGTATATGAGCCAGAAAATTAGGGCGAAAACCCATATATGATTCTAATGCAGAAAACCCCCAGGTGTCGAATGATAATAGGAGTAGTACATTTTTTGAGAGGAAAACAACCGCTACTTTCATTGTATATCTGTGTATTGAGATTTGAAAAAATATTTTTAATCGGTTTCCGGACAGAAATTTGGCTGTCAAGTGGTCAAAGTTCAACGATTTGACCTTTGAAAACTCTACCAAACTACTCCGCCAATTTTGGGTCTAAACACTGGAAATTTTAGATGTAGGTTCCTTGGACATGGATCAAAGTTTTAAACTTGATTTGAGCCCTAAACAATAAATGTTAAGGAGGTAAAAATGAAGTCAAAGTTTTAAACAAATTGATCTCTCAGCCAATTTTTGGTCTAAACATTTGAAATTTTACATAAAGTGTATTAAGACATAGGGCAAGTTTTTAAAACGGTTTTGGTCGACTATATGGCTACCAAGGGGTCAAAGCTCAAAAGATTTGACCTTTGCGGTCTCTAGCAAACTATTCAGTAAATTTTGGGTCTAAACATTTGAAATCTTAGATAAACGCATTCAGACAAGCAACAAGTTTTTAGATCATTTTATAAACAAATCGATCTCCAGTTATCTTCCGCCGTAACTACTATATTAATAAAATGAAGTCGATTTTCCACTCTGAATTCTGTCAGCATAAACACAGACGCTACATATAATTCCAATATCATGCTTCTTGCCAATAACTGATGCGTGTTTCTGGAAATTAACGTTTTCATTTAGCTTCAACATTTCTTAGATTAGTTTTGATTTACCCAACTCCCCCAAAGCAATGATATTTAGAGGAAGTGGGGCTAACTTTAACTCATTAAGAAAAATCTACTACCACTCATCCATATCATCTTTATTGGATACATTTTTTAGCTCAGTCCATCATTGTTTCATTTTCTCATTGCATATTATTAGCTTTTCACCAAACACAACCTCCGTAAAGAAATACTGATCGCTCCCCCCACGTTCTGAATTTATTTTTACATTGTTTTGATAAGCTGACTCCAATCATGTTTATAAATATTCGAATGTTATCGTAAAACATATTCCTCATATTCAGCCATCCAAAACGCCGCGTTCCATTACAAACACATACTCTTGAATTACAATGATTTTCTGTTTACAAATAATATTATTCTTAACAAACTTTTATTCTCCACATATAAACCATGTTCACTCCGATTATACAAAACAAACACTCCACTTCACCTTCTAAACTGTTCGTTATGATTACATTTAGGAATATTATCCATAACAATTTTTTAATATTCACAATATAGTAAAAATCCACGAATTTTCCACGAAACATAATCCTTTTGGAACAAATATTTCAGAAATTCAAAAATTCAAATTTTCTAGTATTTTACTGTGATTGCTCATCTCAAAATGCGTACCAACTGTTTCATAATTTTCCTTTACAACTTAACATTGTTAACGATGCTGAAAAACACACACATATTAACAGCATTATGTTTATGATGCATAGCAAGTTCTATTTGAATCATAAAAAGCCTGAACCTTGATCGGAAAAATATAATCGCCATCTGTATAAACCAACCGAGAAAAGCATGCTAAAGGACGATTACTGAAATTCCAAACCACCTGTTTTTTAATTGCTAAATATTAGCTTATCATTTTTCTATAGTTAGCCTTTTTCTCGATTTCTTTATAAAGATACCGACTATAATTTCCGTAATAGTTTACATTTCAGCGTTCCATGTTTACACTGGAGCTTACTGTAACGTAATAGTCTTAATGTTATTTTTATAGTAACATAGACATATTCTACTTGGTTTTTAAAACGTACACTGACAACCGGAGTTTATAAAAAAATCACCATTAAATTCTAGGTAGGATATTGGGGGGGTGGGTAACAATTTATTTTCGACAATTTAAAAAAAAAATTATTAACATTTAAGAAAATAAAACTGTTTTTTTTTTATAATTAGGATGTTATTTTCTGAGTTTGGAAATATTTTGAGAACTTCTACAGAATTTAAACCGAACCATTTCTTTTCTCATTAATCTAATCTTTAATGAAATGCACCACAAATCAGTTTTACTTCGGAAAAAGTCGTTTTGGTTCAGTTCAAATTCTGCAAAAGCATATATATATATATATATATATATATATATATATATATATATATATATATATATATATATATATATATATATATATATAGTTCTCTCTCTCTGCAATAAAATATTAAATTGAATCTTTATGAATGTCATTGTGAACACTTATGAAAAATATCCAGATTTATTTGAGAAGACATTTCAAAATAAAGACCATTTTTGAATAAAGGATATTTTTGTTGAATACTATATTTCAAAAAGAAAATATACCTTTATTATAAAATATTTGATTACAAAAAAAAAAAAAATGTGTGCAAAACAGACGAATTCGTTTAAATATTTGCTAAAAAAACCTCTTATATCTTCAATTATTTTCTTATGTAAACTTCACGTCATCTAAGAAATAGGTAATCATTAATCACAATTTCTAGGTTGATACCGTTTGCTACGCAGTAAACGGAAATAGATTTCAAAACCGATCCTAATTTAATCAATTGATCGAGCCCAGAAAGATTTCTATTTAAAAGTAAAGTACATAATACAGAACGAGTATTATAAAAGTAGTACATAATAGGAAAAACATTCGATTTAAAGGATTAAATATTATAACTACGCGTCTATATTTATTTGCAATTATTGTGAGAGAATAAAATATTACATATCAAGATCTAAACAGTGGACAATATCATACGTTTTAATTACATACACATAATGAGTACCTTTGGAGATATACGCTCTTAGGTAAGGTTTTCTCTTTTTTTTTGCATGTGTGCTTTGATAATTACATTTAAATAGTCTGAAAATATATACCCCCCCCCAAAAAAAAAAATCCACAACATATTTTTTTAATATTACACTTTAAGGTGATGGATCATTTCCCGATATCAATTTATCGTAAAACGATAACTGAATAGTTTCTCAATTTTGGATAAAAAAAAATAAGGATGGTGACATTCTCAAGTTTGTTAGCCAAAGCGAGGGGGTATACTATTTTAAATTTTTTATTTAATTTTTTTTTTTACGCGAGTGTTTTTCAATTCGAAATTTACTGATTACTTGACGAGTTTGGCTAAAGTTTTTAGAGTTTTTTCTTAAGAGAAGATGTTTTCTAAATTCAAAAATTAGCAACCATTTCACACAGACCACAGTGGACAATTCTCATATAAAAGTGACGATAGCAACCGTAAATGAACTTTACTAAACAATATACAATATACAATATACTTTTTTGTTTTTTCATTTTTACACCGAAATAAAAAAAAACAAAAAAACTGTACTAATGTAACCATAGCATTACCCAGAACTAATCATAACCAATTTTTAAAACTAAATTTTAGTTTTAGTTTGCAAACTCGATTTAGTTGTTTGAAGAATTAAAACAAACAAAAACTAACCGCCCCAACAAAAACAAATTTACCAATTGTCATAAAATTTTTAACAATAGTATTATAATTTCCAAAAAGCCTGCGAATTTTCATGTAGTTTCATCCCATAGAATCAAAGATATGAGCATTTCAATATTCAATTTGGCTAAGAGTATATATATATATATATATATATATATATATATATATATATATATATATATAAAATGAACGTGTATGTGTGTGTGTCTGTGTACATTTCCCTACGCAATAACTCTGTCAATTTTTAGTCTACAGACTCGAAATTGATATAAAGGGTACTGAGATTTGGGAAAATCGATGTAATCGGTTTTTGGCCAGAAATTTGGCGTTTAAGGGGTCAAAGTTCAACGATTTGACCTTTGAGAACTCTACCAAACTCCTCCGACAATTTTGGGTCTACGCACTTGAAATTTTAGATATAGATTCCTTGGAGATGGATCTAACTTAATAACTTGATTTGAGCCCAAAACAATAAATTTTAAGAGGTCATAATAGGGGTCAAAGTTAAAAAAATTGACCTCTGCGGTCTCTTCCAAATTACTCAGACAATTTCTGGTCTAAATATTTGAAATTTTACATAAAGGGTATTCAGAGATAGGGCAAGCTTTTTCATCTGTTTGGGTCGAAAATTTTTAGTTACCAATATATAAATGTATGCATGTATGTCTGTTTGCATGTCTGCCTTAAACTTTCAATAGAGGCGACAGATTTTATCAAGATCAGTATCGTTTTAAAGTTCGACCTTTCATACGACAAATATCAAAAAATTGGCTAAAAACATTAATATCTTCCCCTTCAACTACGCACTTTTCTACAGGGGAGGATCACTTTTTTCGCCGATATTTTTTAAAATTTTAGATTGTCTAGGCTTAATTTAAAAAAAATGTCGCTTCCGGTTTGGCGGTGGTCGTAACAACATAAACGTTAGGTTTTTACTCCGTTCTTTTCCTCTTTTGCGGTACGGGTTCGAGCCTGCCTTCCTACTACCACTTTTGATTTTTTTTTTTGCTCAACATACACATCCAAACACCCGGGCAACGCTGGGCTGAAATGCTAGTATATATATATATATACATACATACATATATATATATATATATATATATATATATATATATATATATATATATATATATATATATATATATATATTCTTTTAGCACGCGCCATGTGCATTTCCTGGACTCTATAAAAAAATACGGTGAATAACAATTAAACGGACATGAATCACCATCATAAGGCGTAAGTAAAAAAAAATTCTTGACAAAGGCGAGTCTCTTCGTCGAAATCTATCGAATAACATTAATTTCAAATTGTTTGTTCTTTTTCTTGGGTTGCAAAGACTTCAAAACGTATTAGGTTGTCCGGAAAATAATGGCCATTTCAGGAATTCTGTTTTGAAATTGGATTTTATCATAGGATTTTTATTATATTTCAGGTAAACATCAACATGATTATTGATTTATATGTGCTCTTTAATAATTTCTTACTTTTTTCTTTCAGAAAACGTTTTATAAGCGAATGAGCCCATAATTTGGAATATGAGAAAAGAAGACTTACGATTATTTTTCCTGCACGAGTTTAAGCTTGGTAACAATGCTTCTCAAACAACTGCAAATATCAATAGGGCATGGGGAGAAGGCATCACAAGTGATAGAACAGTACGAAGGTGGTTTCAGAAATTTCGTAGTGGTGATGAGAGCCTTAAAGATGAAGAAGGTAGAGGACGGCCATCTAATCTTGACAATGAAAATTTGAGAGCCATTGTTGAGCAAAACCTACGGCAAAGTGTCAGGGAAATGTCTCGGGAACTTGGTGTTAGCAGTTCAACAGTGTCGGACCATCTGAAGCAAATTAGCAAGGTGAAAAAGCTCGACAAATGGGTCCCACATGAGCTCAATGAAAATCAACAAGCTCGACGTTTTGAAGTGTGTTCGATGCTCTTTTTGCGAAACATTAATGATCCATTTCTTGACCGAATAGTCACTTGGGACGAAAAGTGGATCCTTTATGATAATCAGAAACGATCAGGCCAATGGCTTGATTGTGATGAACCACCCAAACATTTTCCAAAGCCAAAGTTTCACCAACAGAAGATTATGCTGACTGTTTGGTGGTGTGCAATTGGTGTTATTCATTACAGCTTTCTGGATGCTAATCAGAGCATCACGGCAGAGGTTTACTGCAATCAACTCGAAGAAATGCATCATCATTTACAAAAATTGAAACCTGCATTAGTGAATAGGCGTGGTCCAATCCTGCTCCACGATAATGCGCGGCCTCATGTTGCGAGAATGACACTGCAGAAACTCACATACTTGGGATACGAAACTTTACCACATCCTCCTTATTCTCCAGATCTTTCACCCACGGACTACCATTTTTTCAAGCATTTAGCCGCTTTTTTAAGAAACAAAACTTTCAGATCTAATGCAGAGGTTGAATCTTTTCTCAAAGATTTCTTAGCATCTAAGCCAAAGAATTTTTATCAACGAGGCATAAATGATCTAGTTCATAGATGGCAAAAATGCATGGCTGTTCAAGGATCATACTTTGACTAATTTCAATGTCTAGTGTAACCTATTTGATTAATAAATCTTTTTTCTCTAAAATTGGCCATTATTTTCCGGACAACCTAATATTTCTATGTATGTATTATATTTGATATATATATATTTCCAAAACCTCTGGCCTTGATGGAAAGGAGACTAAAAGTTGATGCCATTTTAAATTTCAAATCATCTTTCAAATGATCTCAAATAACAGCAAGGGGAGACTTGACCCCAAATATTTCTGATATATTATATCTTCCCTCTCTTGGAAATAGGGTACGATTATGGATATCTCCAGTCTCAAATAATCCTTATACACTGTGAAATTTACTTTACGTATGAAAACCAAAGAGAGGAGATATAACATCTGAGAACTATTTGGAATCCAGTTTCCCCTTGTTGTTATTTCATATCATTTGAAACCATAGCAGCAAGGTTTACTCCCCTTTATCAAGGCCAGAGGTTTTGAGGAAATATCAGATATTTTGTAATTCGTATGCAAAACTAGGAAAGCAAATGACTATATTGAAACATTGGTAAAGGTGCAGTATCTTCCCATCCTCAAAAAAAATCAGAAAAAATTACCACGAATATAGGTTTTCGAGGGTGCTGAAAACGAAAATAACGTTTAAAATTCCAGGAAACGAGTAGTTTCTAAGATATGAAAAAATATATATAGTTTTAAAAAGTGGGGGATCACTTTTCTATATTAATTTAATGTAAAATAAACACCTCTTTATAGTCAACTTTTTGGTGGAAGGCGTCTGTTATTTTTTTAGGGGTGGTGTTTGTATTTTAATTGTGGCCTGGTAGACCAACACAAGCTATTCCTTAAAAATCTTGTTTTCTCTAGGTTTTTGGATGTGCTGAAAACGAATATCGCATTTAAAATTTCCGCAAAAAACTATTTTTCCGGATATTAAGCAATGTAATTCTTTATGCAATAAGGGGTAGCCATAGTTGTATGCGCAAACGCGCATATTTTTGCTTAATACCTGGAAAAATACTTATTTGGGGAAAATTTAAATGCGATATTCGTTTTCATCAGGCCCGAAAACCTACAGAAAATAAGTTGTTTTAAGGTAGGCTTTGTGTTGGTCTACCAGGACATAATAAACACTACCCCTAAAAATAAAAAAAAATAAATAACAGAAGCTCACAAAAAAGTGTCCATAACTGGGTGCTAATTTTACGTTGTTAATATAGAAAAGTGTTCCCCCACTTTTTGAAACTACAAATTTTACATATTTTGAAAACTAATCATTTCTCTGGAATTGTAAATGTTACTTTCGTTTTCAGCAACTTCGAAACCTATAATAGTGGCAATTTTAAAGGATTTTTTGAGGGTGCAAATATATTGCACCTTTACCGAAACATTTTATGGGTGTAAAAACGTGCCCATAATAACCCCTGGATGTTGTATGATCCCCTTAATGTGCGACTTTAAGGGCAAATGTCACATAGCCCACACAATTCAGGCCATTACTTTTCCAACGAGCCTTCATTTGTTAAATTCTGATCAATAGTTGGTGAGATTTGTGTAGTGGGCAATGTGATATTTGCCATTAAGGTCGCACATTTATGCTTAAAAAAATGGGGGATCTTTTCTATATTAACTAACGTAAAATGAGCACCCTTTTTATGGCATATTTTGGGGTTTCTGTTTATTAGGGGTGGTGTTTATTGCGTCCGTAGTAGACCCACAGAAAAGCTACCTTAAAAAACTTATTTTCTATAGGTTTTCGGTTGTGCTGAAAACAAACATCGCATTTAACATGAAAAATTCTGTATTAGTCACTTAAATTACTTACAGTGAGAAAAAGTTATTTGCAAACTACTGCTAACAGCACTAGAAAGAACTGGTAAACCCTTTCTAATTAAATTGATTAATAAAACTCTGAATATGTTTATCACGATGTCACCGTCTCAAATTTTAACGTCATGCCATCATTTCTAGCAAACTTTTTATGTTGAAAACAAGTCAAAAAATATTTTGTGTGAATTTATATTTATGTTTTTAACTAGGAAGAAAGGAGAGAGAAACAGTTAGTTTAGTAGTACCCTTGAGACATCCTAAATTATATTTATTGCTTTTAATAGCGCTTTGCAGGCTCCTTGACATTTTTCGCTGATCATTTAAATGAGAATGGGGATAAGAAAATTAGTTTTAGTAATGCTCTGCAGGCCCCCTTACTAACAGCAGTACCAATATCCTAGATAGAGGCATAATCCAATGTGTTTACTATCCTGGAAAGAGCATGGAAGTATCTCAAAAGTGACTTTTTTCATTCCTCACTAAACAATGGATTTCTATTCTTTAAGGGGGGGGGACTTTCACGTGCATATATGTTTGTACGTACGTTATCACTTTTAACACATTGACGGTCGTACTTATGTCATCTTTTACACACATTTATGTTCTTACATACGTTATCCGTTCTAACACACATTTATATTTGCATGTACGTTATCAGCTTTCAAACATATTTATGGTGTTACGTATGTTATAACATATCACATGTTTTCTTTGTACATACATTATCACCTATCACACATATTTATGTTCGTACGTACGTAATAACCTTTCACATGCACATCGATATCTGCACGTACACACACATATGTGCACGGAGGTTATCACCTTCCACGCACATTTACGTTTGTACGTACGTTATCACCTATTACACACCGTTTTTGTTTGTATGTTACTTATTACCGTTCACAAACTTTTGTTTGTATGTGCCTTATAAAATTTCACACATTTATTTTTGTATGTAAACTATCGCATTTAACACACATTTATTTTTGTATGTAAACTATCACATTTAACACACATTTATTTTTGTATGTAAACAATCACATTTCACAAACATTTACTGTTGTATATAAACTATCACATTTCACTTACATTTATTCTTGTACGTAAGCTATCACATTTATTTTTGCATCTTAACTATCACATTTATTCTTGTATGTAAACTATCACATTTCACCCACATTTATTTTTGTATGTAAACTATCACATTTAACACAAATATATTTTTGTATGTAAACTATCACATTTAACACACATATATTTTTGTATGTAAACTATCACGTTTCACAAACATTTACTGTTGTATATAAACTATCACATTTCACTTACATTTATTCTTGTACGTAAGCTATCACATTTATTTTTGTATCTTAACTCACATTTATTCTTGTATGAAAACTATCACATTTATATTTATATGCAAACTATCACATTTTACTCACATTTATTCTTGTATGTAAACTCTTACATTTATTCTTGTATGTAAACTATCACATTTCACCCACATTTATTTTTGTATGTAAACTATCACATTTAACACACATATATTTTTGTATGTAAACTATCACATTTAACACACATATATTTTTGTATGTAAACTATCACGTTTCACAAACATTTACTGTTGTATATAAACTATCACATTTCACTTACATTTATTCTTGTACGTAAGCTATCACATTTATTTTTGTATCTTAACTCACATTTATTCTTGTATGAAAACTATCACATTTATATTTGTATGCAAACTATCACATTTTACTCACATTTATTCTTGTATGTAAACTCTTACATTTATTCCTGTATGTAAACTATCACATTTCACCCACATTTATTTTTGTATGTAAACTATCACATTTAACACACATATATTTTTGTATGTAAACTATCACATTTAACACACATATATTTTTGTATGTAAACTATCACGTTTCACAAACATTTACTGTTGTATATAAACTATCACATTTCACTTACATTTATTCTTGTACGTAAGCTATCACATTTATTTTTATATCTTTACTATCACATTTATTCTTGTATGAAAACTATCACATTTATATTTATATGCAAACGATCACATTTTACTCACATTTATTCTTGTATGTAAACTCTTACATTTATTCTTGTATGTAAACTATCACATTTCACTCACATTTATTTTTGTATGTAAACTATCACATGTCACAAACATTTTTTTGTATGTAAACTATCATATTTATTTATTTTTGTATGTAAACTATAACATTTCACTCACATATATTTTTGTATGTAAACTATCACATTTAACACACATATATTTTTGTATGTAAACTATCACATTTAACACGCATATATTTTTGTATGTAAACTATCACGTTTCACAAACATTTACTGTTGTATATAAACTATCACATTTCACTTACATTTATTCTTGTACGTAAGCTATCACATTTATTTTTGTATCTTAACTCACATTTATTCTTGTATGAAAACTATCACATTTATATTTGTATGCAAACTATCACATTTTACTCACATTTATTCTTGTATGTAAACTCTTACATTTATTCTTGTATGTAAACTATCAAATTTCACCCACATTTATTTTTGTATGTAAACTATCACATGTCACAAACATTTTTTTGTATGTAAACTATCATATTTATTTTTGTATTTAAACTATAACATTTCACTCACATATATTTTTGTATGTAAACTATCACATTTCACACACATTTATTTTGTGCCGTATGTCATCACCTATCACATACATTTCTGATCGTACGTGCTTTATCACCTACTAAATACATAGTATGTATGCTATAAACATTAAGACACATAATCACATCCGCTTTGTATTAAGATATGAATGAAAATTAATTTTTCGTAAAAAATTTACATTTTCAAAGTAGTACTACGTTTATTTTCCCTCATATATAAAAAGTTTTGTAGTTAGACGCGGAAAACTTTAAATTAAAATAAACCACAGAAAAATATATTCATCATAAAAATATATGACTTATTCCCAACATTGATTTGTAGCATTTATAATTTAAATACAATTTCGGGCATATGGTTTCGCTGTTCGCGGTTATGCAGCGTAATCTTGAGGTCCAGTTTTCGCAAATTCTATGCATTAAATTAAGTAATAAGGCGTCGAATATTGTCTTCGAAGTGGTCTGCTTTATCACCGCAGATAGGGGACTTTTCATATTCCACCAAGACAATAATCTAATGGCGTTAAATTGCACAAAATGAATGACCATTCATCAAATTTTTCTCTGAGTAAATTAATCATATCATTTGCAATTTGCAAACGCTGCTCTGGTGTCAGTCTCTTTATGATGAATTGTCAAACCAAGTTGAACTTAAAATAACCGATAGTTACCAAATCTGTAATTAAAGAAAATAGAGTCGCCGATTTAAGCGTGTTTCGCTCTCTCTCTCTCTCATATATATATATATATATATATATATATATATATATATACACATATATATATAACTAGGAAAACAAATGACTATGATTGTAACATTTTATTGATGTAAAAATGTAAAAAAGTGCCATAAAATAGTCTCTGGATGATTGATGTTCCCCTTATGTGCGACCTTAACGGCAAATATCTCATCGCCCACTTCACAATGCGGGTCATTATATTTACAACGAGCCCTCATTTGTAAAATTCTGATCAATAGTCGCTGAGATATGGACATAATCTTCATGAACTTAACTATCACATTCAATCGTATCTTACGACCGAGCAACACCGGGGGTCTGCTAGTATATATATATATATATATATATATATATATATATATATATATATATATATATATATATATATATATATATATATATATATATACGATTACTTTTTTTGGAAAAAGAAATCCAGTAGAGTGCTCAATTAAAAGGAAAATCCGAAAAATAAGAGCGTATTTATATTTTGTATTTTGTGTACAGAAAGTTGTTAGATGAGATAAGTTGTTAGATATTTTGTGTTTTGTATTTTGCTGACGGTACCAAAAATACAATATATATATATATATGTATATATATATATATATATATATATATATATATATATATATATATATATTCTAAAAGTAATGTCTCCTATTTTTTTTATCGTCCCCGTATGGATCAGAAAGGATTGCAAAGGCATTATTATGATGACTGAACTTGACATGAATTGAAAGTTTCATATCTCCGTTGCAGATAGTGACGGTGTGAGACACTAGGAAAGCAAAGTCATCCATGGACGTGTGCTATAAGCAGAGATACGCCATTGAATACCTCCATGCAGAAAAAAATTGAACCAATCAACATTCATCTCATCAATATCGAAAAATGGTTATATTGTATATTGTACGTAAGATTCACTATATATATATATATATATATATATATATATATATATATATATATATATATATATATATAGTGAATTGGTATATATTATAAGTAAATATATTTCTACAGAATTATATATATATATATATATATATATATATATATATATAATGGATTAAACGTATGGTGACGAGAAAGAAATAGATAAAGCACAGGATGGAGCTTTTGACTGATCAATTTACAATCATTTATTGAACTTTAAAGAATTTGTTATTAGCGAGGAAAGATTTCCAGATAAAGGGTTATTGGAGAGCCAGACGTAATTCACTTGTGAAGATAATTAAAGTGAAGCTGTCTGCATAGACATTCTCGCGTGAAACGATATTAGAGCGGTGTTGACCACGTGGTAACTGTCATTGTGATAATAGTTGGAGCAAGACTGCAACGGCGCTGCTGATATTACTTAAGATAGTGACGACGCTTGGAAATTATTTTCTGAATTGTCGAGAACTTTTGGCTTAGCAACCAGTGTTAAATTGGTAGTTCCCTTATGAGGGTCGTGATTTTGAATGGCAAGGATTCGTTAGGCAACATTGCTGATCCCTCGAATCTCCCCCTGAGTGATCTTACGCTCTGCCTTATGTTTAAAATTTGTCAGGTGCCCAGCTCCCACAGCGACGGTATTCTGTATTCTTTCTGCCCCTGCTAATTTTTGTTGCTGCTTCTGCTGCTAATTTTGTTGACGCTGCAAATGTTATTTTGATAAGTTCGAAAGCGCTCCATCCATTTTTGTTATGGCAAGTTAGGATAAAACTTAACAAATATATATATATATATATATATATATATATATATATATATATATATATATATATAGAAAGAGAGAGAGAGAGAGAGAGAGAGAGAGAAAGAGAGTGTGAGAGAGAGAAATCAATATTTTTTAACTTAAAAGTTTAAGAGCTACGAAAGTGGAAGTAATATATAGATCAATAACTTGTAACTTCAAAAGTTTAAGAACTACGAAAATAGAAGTAGGACAATTAAAACGAGCTATCTTCTGTGCTCATGAATGAATTTTCCTACATAGTCAAGACTATTCGCTATGCACTTTTGCTAACGATGAACGATAGTTGTGCATGGGCGTCCGGGCGCGTTCTGTTATATAAAAGTTGTTATAAATGTAAAGCCTTCAAAAAGTGTAAGAACTTCGAAGACGTAAGTGGTACCATAAAAAGCGACATTTTGTGTTCCAGAGTTTATTTTTCTACATAGTCACTGCATACATTCTCAATATGTATTTGCCAAGAATTTAATGACCCATCTCTTTTTTGATGCATTTCAATGACACAGGTTACTTCCTTAAAGTCGCACACCGTCAATATCTGAAACAGAGGGATGAAGGCGTCAGGTAAATAATACAATGGTTCATTTATCATAAATTTGCAATCATCTGTGATCAATTTGGGCAGAAAACATGAGGTATTACTTTCGGAACCCCTTTCATATATACATATAATATATATATAGATACATACATATATACATACATATATGTACATGCATATATGTACATATATATATATATATATATATATATATATATATATATATATACATACAAATATGACCATACATACATATATGTACATATATATACATATATATGGCTCCCCCCAAAGAAGCTAAATGGAGGCCATCTAGAACATATGCTGTAGAACGGAGAAAAAAGACCAAAGACCCTAGTGTTTTGATGTGATGTTTTGAATATAATAAACTAGTTATGACCAAAGTTTCATTTCATTCAGACTAAACACTAAGAAACGGGGCTTAATTAGAGATTGAGCCCATGTTTATGGGTCACCCAGTATATACACATACATATATGTACATACACACACACACACATACACACATATATATGTAAATATATATATACATATATATATACATAAATATATAAATATATGCAAATGTATATACATATATATATATATATGAATATATGTAAATATTTATAAAACGATTGCTTCGGTTAGAAGAGAGACGCCATGTTTGTGAAGGTCTGACGCGTTCGTTTTTGTTGGAACGTATTAAAATTAGCCTATAAAAATAATTATATTTTAGATATTAGCTTTAAAATAGTATTTTTTCGGTGTGTAGGTCCAAATATTTCGTATCCTTCGTATGTTATAACTAGGGCCACGAGAAAAGAATATTCTTTTCATTGTTTTAGCTCTCGAGTATGTATCCGACACAGTTAATCAATTGAGAACCACATCACTTTATCTAAAAACATATGATATTTACTGATATATATAAACAAGAGTCCAAATAATTAAAAAATATTCTCTTGTCATCTTGTCATCTATTGGACGTTTCGGCTCAAAACGTGGTGAGACAATAACTACGGAAGGCAGTAATTGCAGTAAATGCAGTGAATGCAGTCAGAAGATTCAGAGTTCCTATCCGTCGCAGTTACCACCTGACGAAGGCCAGAGGAATAATTGGCCGAAACGTCGTGAAACAACTAAGAAAAGATGAGGATCCGCAATAAATAAAAATTAATCAAATAATACTCAGCTCAATGAATTGACCATGGAAGATGGAATGACTATGGAAGACCATGGAATGAATTGACCATGGAAGATCAGATAATAAATAACATGAATTTATAAAACCAAACACTTCAACCTTGATTGCCCTTCTGGGCCGTGGCGCTGTTGATAGAGACATTGATCTCTACGGTTCCAGGTGAGAATTGTCTGAAGATCACGGTTTCAATCCTACCCAAAGCCGACCAGAGGTGAGACGACAACAACTACGGAAGGCAGTAATTGCAGTGAATGCAGTCAGAAGATTCAGAGTTCCTATCCGTTGCGGTTACCACCTGATGAAGGTCAGAGGAATAGTTGGCCGAAACGTCGTGAAACAACTAAGAAAAGATGAGGAGTCCGCAATAAATAAAAAAATTATTAATATCCTTTCAGTTTCCAAGTTCTCCATCTCGTCACATTTACCGCAATTTTTGTAAACATTATTTCGTTTTCTTTCAATTTTGTTTTGTCAAATTTTTTCTTTCTTTCTATTTTCCTTTATTTATTGTCCTCTTTCTATCTCCCTTGTTCTATATGGCACATTCTCTCTTTCGTTCTCACATCCAACCCTCTTTAAAGAAATATTTCTGAAGCGCCGCAACTATTGGCGGTCATTTTATACAATTTTTTACTTCCATGTTTGCTATTGTTTCCCACCCTCCGTACTCATCTCTCTAAACCATGGGTCACCGAACTTCTTTTTTTTTTTTTACTCCAGGCCAGATAACTGACAGAATGACGGGCGCGGGCCGCATAATCATTCTATTCAAATACTTGCAAGCCAGAACGGAAGCTCTAAGAAAAAAAGACGGAAAACTAAGTTTAACATTGCATGTTAATCATGGGTGGTGCGCGTGTAATGAACAAAAACAAAAGCAACTAACATGTTTATTTACGAAAAGCTTATCGAATAAAGCGACAACAGCAAAAAGATACATCAGACATGATGTGCACATATCTGAATCTTATAAACTAAGCAGCAAAAAAGGTTAGTGAGATTTGTGAATCTCTTTTTAGTAACCATAATAAAGGGTGAAGAAAACGGAATCTGAAAATGAAAAAGACATTGAATTAGAAAGATAATCAAAATCCTGTCGAAACACAAGAAAAGCAGAGAATTTAGGGGTCACTGATGGAGCTACGGCTCACTAAAGATAGACCTAGGAGAAATGAAATACCTAATTTAAAGAACAAAGCAATCAGGAAGTCTCCGCAATCATAAAAATCTCCTAGTATTCTAAACATAATATTCAAATTGAAATTTTATCACAAAGTTTTGTATTCCATACGTTTTATCAAGCAGATTCAAGTACCGTTGGTGGGCCGAATGAACGGATGTCGCGGACCGTAGTTTTGTGACCCCTGCTCTAAACTATCTATCTTTCTCACTCTCTCTCCCGTTCCCTTTCCTTATGTCCGTCTTTTTCTCCCCCCCCGCCATATATATTTATATCCTTTTCTTTAACTTCCCTACTCAATCAAATTTAATTGTGATTTTCCATGTCTTACTGACTTTAGCAAATAAGATGGACACCATTATAACTACTTGCTAATATGTTCTCCTCTGAAGAGATGGTAGACATTGAAATCCTATAGGATAAGGAGTCAAAATATTTCTAATGTATTCTTTGTCTTGCATAGAATAATAAAAATCTTTTGATCTGAAACTCAAACATTTCACGTCATAAATTTTTTTAATTCATTGAATGACTAAAACTTTCTATCTATCTATCTATCTATCTATCTATCTATCTATCTATATATATATATATATATATATATATATATATATATATATATATATATATATATATATATCTGATCCCACCGTATTTTGACCCATTTTCCCCATTGACCGCCATTTTGCACTGCGTTTTTTTTTTTACCCATGTTTACTATTGTTGACTCTACTCTCCCTCCTGCACCTATTTTTATCACCTTATCTGCGGTCAAGTATCACCATGTTTGTTGTTTTCTCTAAAGTTGATGAATGACGTATGCAACAATTCCGAAACCCTTAAAAATACTCATTCAGCTTGGATAGATTTCTTTTGATCTTTGAAGACACCTAAGTAGCCTCGATCTTTTGTTTTTATTTTTTTCAACGTTTTGTACTATTTTCTCACTACTACAAATAAAATAACAATGATTCTGACAAATATAAAACATACGAATATTCAATAATAATAATAATAATAATAATAATAATAATAATAATAATAAGAAGAAGAAGAAGAAGAAGAAGAAGAAGAAGAAGTGCGAAAAGAACTGAGACCTTGGGGAGGCTTATTACCATTCAATTCCCAGAGGAGACCAATGGCCGCTGCCAGTGAGAAATCAATGTTAAGCGGCTGTTGCGATAACGCAAATTTATTTGCAAATGTTATCGAAAGAGGTGGAGAGTACTGGAAATCTGGGAAGACTTGTTGTCACTCAGCTTCCAGGGTAGATCTTTGATGATTTGTGTGAAAGCTCCTTGTTAGCCAATAATAATAATAATAATAATAATAATAATAATAATAATAATAATAATAATAATAATAATAATAATCAGCAACGCTACACAAGGAGGTCCATGGACCCTATGAAAAATAAAATTGACATATTTTCTGCTTTCCCTACAACGAAACGAACCAAGCAAGACATATTCTTAGTTTGGTTCGTAGAATAGGACAATAAATGGAATCATAAATAAAATAACGGAGGAGAAAACTACGTACTTAAACTATAGAAATTACTTAAGTGACTACAGAACTCATCGAGGAATAACCAACAGAAATTCTACAAATCAAAGAAATTATGAAAGAAGACAAAATGAAACTCTTATCCTTACGGAACGAAGACCTAACTAACGTAAATAAGACACATCTCAATAACAATATTACGAACTGTTAGGCTGCCACCTAAAATAAAAATAATGAAATATTATACAAAAGACTGATTATTTCCCTTGCTTCGAGGAAAGGGGGGTTATCTGGCCTTGAAGTGAAAAGTCGTTCATTGCAGTTTGGGAGGTTAACAAAATGTGCCTCTAATTACAGACTTCATCAAAACACATTCAGCGGCCCGTACACCAGCGTTTAATCCGTAAAATTGTTTAATAAATCTATTAAATGTTATACTTTGTCAAATGATCAGTTTTGGTTTGATTTGAAGCCGACAACAACAGTTATTATCAGACGTAACATGCAGGGGCTAAATCCATAATTTATAGATACAAAACTGGACCCAGAAAATGTAGGAATATAGCGCGAACAGGAAACAAGACTGGAATCCCAAATCAACGAAGAAGTTAAAGTTTTAAATAATACTAAATATAAAAGAACAGCAGGGAAGAAGAAAATATGATTGTAAAAAGAAAAAAAAATAGCAATAATTAAAATAATCGATCATAGTAAAAGAAAGACGGAATATAAACGTAGAAAGTTTAACGGTAAAAGCAAAACAAATATTTTACAAACGTAGAAAAACATTTTTACTAAAACGTAAACGTAGAACAGATAAAAACAGAGCAACTAAACTCGGCAAAAAAAAAAAAAAATGACAGTGTTAGAGAAATATACGAGAAAAACAAGATGACAACAGATGTTTAAAATAGGGAAGAAATATTTTCCGGGAATTGAAAGAACAAAAACTAAAATTAAGAGAATCGAGTCCGACTAAAGTATGGGACACAATCGATTGTCGAGAACCCAATAATTATAGTCATGGTGCCATTCGATAACATACACAGGAAGTATAATGACACATAATAATTTACAAATACAAAAAGAAAAAACTGCTTCATGTATATGGATGATCTTGAATCATTTACAGCAAACAAAATAATGTAAACACACTAATAAACACAACTAGGATTTTTGGCCAGGATATAAGTATTAAAAAGCGTACACAACTTAACTCAATGGTAAACTGTTGTTGTGAGAAAGAAAATTGTTGACAACATTAAATGGCACCAAAGGAGTTGATATGCTATAAAGCAGATAAAAAACCAAAAACCAAAAAACAAACAAACAAAAAAAAAAAAACAATATAATTACTCATTAGAAGTTCTTGCATGAGTCATTATGAGTGATCGCTCACTGTAAAAAAAAAAAAAAATAAATAACGAGTGGTGTTCCCCGGAGTCTGAGTGACAACAGGTTTCCTCAAACTTCTAGTATTTTCCTTTAGTTGTCTAGAATTTTCGTGACAGAATTTCAGTATTCGCCATGTCTTTTTCAGTTGAGATCAGGATATTGCTCCCACTCATCTACATTTCAATTTTCCTTGGCATGATTAAAAAAAAATTAGATATCTCTGTATTTTGTTACATTTTATTTTGTTGTTCTGAGGATTGGAGGTCGATTCAATTATTTCATGGCGAAAAAGACCAGAGATGAACAATAACAAACATGAATTTATACAGATGTTTTGTGGGATGTGACTAGACGAGCCGTAACTAGGAGTAATGATTAATTTTCAGTAAAAATGGTGCAGCATAAAATGCCTGGACAATGAATCGTGACATGTAGCCTCCTGTAAAAAAAAAAAAAATAAAAAAAAAAAATAAATAAATAAATAATAAAAGACTACAATGGCGACACCCAGTTGGTTTTATGGTTGACGGTCACGTGAGCGACGCAAACTGTCACCGTTTCTATGCAAATAAGAAAGGTGAATAAAGACGGACGTGAAGCGAACAGGGGGAACGAGTTGGAAGAAGGTGTGCTATGTACGTAGTCGTATACAAGTTAACTTGAAAGTGTGTCCAGTTGTGGAGTTGGAAGTTTTCGCGACAGAATAGTGAGTTGTGGAGTTGGAAGTTTTAACATCAGTGGGTCGAAATTACCCGAGAAATTGTTAGTTTATCCTAACGACTGTATAGAAAATAACTGCCGTTGGTTAAAAGTCAAGTATATGGAAACAAACAACATTTGCCAATGCCAAAACATAAGGGAAAAGGATGAGAAACTCCCCTGCGTGTAATCTTAGAATTTTGGCGAAGATGTTTTGGTAGGGACGAACTCCTGGTACAAAATTGATCATTAATCATTTAACAGTAGAGTCGCAGGAGTCACTGGTAATCCATTCTTTTTATATAGACAAGAGAAAAAAATTCAAGTTGTCTTCGATGACAATATGTCTAAACAGCATGATATTAATACAGAGGTTGATCCTTATTTTTTTTTTTATTATTCCTGATATTCATAAAGGAACTACCCGATAAAATTGTGTCCGAGATTGACATATTTGCTGATGACAGTACGTTCTATAATAAACTTAGGGGAATAACGAATGTACACATATACAAGGCAATGACAGAAACGCTAGAAAAAACCCTTCAATCTGTAGTGAAATGGGACGTGAATGGATGCTAGCATTTAATGCTACTAAGAAAAAGCTTATTTCTCTTAACAACTACAACAAACAAACTTCTCAATCACTAATTGCCATGACAAATAACACGCTACACGAGAGCTTATCCTTCAAATTCCTCTGATTATCATTCACAGGCAGCATAAATCGGAGACATTGCCAAAACCGCTGCAAAAAAGTTAGGCTCCCACTACCATGCTAGAAAATTACTCACACTTGAGAATATCCTATATCTTTACAAAGTCAATATTCGTCCATGCATGGAGTTGTCATATCTGTGCTGGTGCATTTATCACTCACCCCTCCCTCTTAGGCAGAGTCCAAAAAAGAGTCCCCTACCTAATATGTATCGCTTGGTTTAGAATTACTTTAATGGAACATGCTCTGATGAACTTGTATCGCTTCTGCCTTACGGACGTACATACATATAATTAACTCGTCAAGCAGAAAAATCCCACCCTTTCACTGTTAAGATCTCTAGACACTAGAAAGCCTTCTACTCTAATAGTGTATTCTTTTGTGTTGATAGACTTTGGAATTCTTTCCTGACTGAACTAGCTTACAGAGTAAATCTAATGTCAACAGACATCTTGCCATTCAACTCCTTGCATAGTCCCCTGTAGACATGATCACAAATATTAGTTTCTTATTAGAGGGATCTGTGGAAATTCCACAGCGAACTCTTTCATATGTAATATATTGATGTTGGCATTCTGTGGATGTTCAGCATAAATCGAGAAGCACTGATATTATTGTACCTATTTACTATGCCTCCCCACGGGACAGAGTTAGACACCAGGGTCGTTTTTTAACGTGGAGAAAAGGTACAAAAATAAAAATTGTCTCAGTCGTGAAGGATTTCTCCTCCACCGAAAGAGAACAAGAAATAGAAGTGCAGCATCTGAAGAACAGATATTGTAACTCTTTTGTTAAAACTGCAAAAGTATTGATCCTAGCTAACAGGGATGCCTGACGAAGCCCGGTTGAAAAGTACGCTTAAATCTGATATTTTAATTCATACAATTTCGTACAGATTATTATAGAGTAAATTTTCTATCGATTCTTATATATTATAAAGTTGTGATTTCCAAAATAAAAATATATTCATATGACTTGGGTGCATCAGCTGGAATTGAAACCGAAACAAAAACTTATGAAGTAATATGTTTCATAATTTTATGTGAGGTACAAATTATTGCAATCATGACAAGAAGATCCGTTTTAATATTCATGATTAAAAGTGGGAAATGAGAAAAAAACAAAAAACATAAGCTGGATCGAGGGATTTACTCCCCCCTTTTTTTTACATTTAAAAGGAAAAAAATAGAAGAAAATAAATGGTGGTGATTTCTGTGTAAACAAAAAACATCCCTCGATCCAGCTTATGAAAAGTGAGGGTAAAACCCGTCAGTTGGCCTCCCCCATTAAATTGCTTTCTTTTTATTCTCTTATTTCCCGCTTTTAATCATGAACATCAAAATGGGTCTTCCTATAATGATTGCAATATATAACTTGAGTTCCTTCAGCTATAATCGAAACCGAAACCAAAGCTTATGAAGAATTCTTGGTAAAATTATTTATTACAAGACAGGGAAGGTCATAACAATTAAACGACAGTCACTCGGAAAAAAGATGTAAGCATGATACACAAAATAACACACACGTCATCGTATTAATATATAGAAGTAGAGGTGAATAAAGTGTGTATATATATATATATATATATATATATATATATATATATTAATATATATATATATATATACACATACACACACACACACACACACACACATATATATATATATATATATATATATATATATATATATATATATATATATATACAGTTTTGAAAATAATAAGCGGAAGTTTCTCAAGAGCTCTTTCGGCTATCATCTCATCAGGAGAAAATCGATAGCGAACAAAATAATATTATCTCGAAAATAAAGAGTTCTAATGGGGAACTTATTGAATGTGCCAAAAGTACGGGGACACTAAAATAAATTTATTAACGTTTAAAAACGATTAAAATATTGGCACAACGAGGGAGAAAAAAAAACGGGAGAAAAGATTCAAAGTTCCCCAAAGAGAAACAATGCGTTGGTTGTTTCCTTTTGCCGGCACAAAGAAGGTTGACGCACCGCAATAGAGACAGACTCCAAAATCTTTAAATGGTTTCTGGAGTCCGCTCTATGTAGCAGCTCGAACCATTTTATTTTATATCTATCGGCACAGCACTGGTTGTCAACCAACCTTATGATTTGTTCGCCTAACAGATTAGACGCCGAACTCGATAAGATCAGGGATTCATCAATAATGGTTATCCTGTTGACCTTATTGATGACTATTTTCAAAAAGGTTGCGGATTTTAAATCCCCTAAAAAGTATGGACCGTTGAAAAGCCCGGTTTATTTAAAATTACCGTGGATTGGGGAAAAGAGTAATAGACTTTTCAAACAGATTCGCAGAATTATTTACGACTGCTTTTATTCTGTGTCCTTGCGTTTGGTACATACCACGAGACCTGTATTTCCTTCTTTTCGCAAGGATAGTTTGCCTTACATCCAAAATAGCAATATTGTGCATCAATTAAAATGCCAGTGCGATGCTGGTTATGTTGGGCGAACATCCTTGCATCTTTTGACTCGTATAAACCAGCATGTTCCATCGAAGATCAGACAAGGGAGGATGGGGTCTGGTGGTCTCCCACCTTCTGCATGGTTGGACTCTGCTATTGGCCAGCATTTGGTTGACAACCCGTGCTGTGCCGATAGATATAAAAGAGAAATTTTATTACCACACAAGCTGAAAGACCTGACATATAAAATTAATCACAGGTTCTTTGATATAACAGGGACGCGTTCAAAATGAATGTTTCTGTTTAAAACAGAATTGCACAACGATACTTGACTTAGTCATTATCACCGCACAAGCAGTAAGGCAAGGCATCTAAAATCCCTAGCAGGTAATCAATTGATTTAATTGGAAAATTTCGATGACAATAAATATATGGATGTATGAAACATTCGTTGATCATCATTTAATCGCGGGCGAAGTCGGGTCTCCCTGCTAGTATTTATATATGTATGTTTCTCTTTGTCTGTTCTCCTGTTTGTTTTCTGTCTGTTTCAATTTTCTCGGCAACTACTAAGCCAATCTAGCTAAACTTTTGCATAGACTTTTGTTATGGCAAGGTGCAATGGACTAAGTATTATTGAATAGCTTAAATGCACAATTAGGGATAAACATGGGTATGTATTTAATGCAACAATGAGCACAAATTTAACAATATTCAACCATCAATTTGACATAAAACACCCATTCTAAGTAAACGGGCAATAAACTTTGCTCGTTTTTAACAGGCTAAAAAGACTAGTATATATATATATATATATATATATATATATATATATATATATATTTGGCAAAACTGGTAATTAATAAAAACCTGAAGAGAGTGCTCAATACTATTGCAGAGCAAATATGTGTTTTATTTTTTTATTACCGTTTTATCTGTTTGGCTACATATGCTTCAGATGTTGGACCATGTTTACGGTCTAACAGCCTCGTCAGACCTTACAGACGTGGTTTTTTAATACTAACAACGACTTCTGTAAGGTCTGACGAGGCTGTTAGATCGTAAACATGGTCCAACATCTGAAACATATGTAGCCAAACAGATAAAACGGTAATAAAAAAATAAAACACACACACACACACACACACACACACACACACACACACACACACACACACACACACACACACACACACACATATATATATATATATATATATATATATACTAGAATTTTTAGTATTTTTTAAAACTTTAACGTCTACTTTTCTTTCTTTCTTATTTCTTTTTTCAAACGTATCTAATAGAAGCTCTTTAGCATCTTTTAACAACTGAAATTCTACTATAAAACCTCCTCACACTACCACACGACCTACCTCTCTATTTAATACCCCCCCCCCAATAACTTTCTATCCATTTCTGTAAGTTTAAACTTCAGTCCACCTATAAATTCCGATGAAATTGGTACTCTACCTCATCTCCTGGGGTGAAAATCCAATGGAAACAGTAATGTAAATTTATTATGGGCTCAATAAAAAATTAAAAAATATATATATATATATATATATATATATATATATATATATATATATATATATATATATATATATATATATATATATTCCCAAAACCTGTGGCTTTGATAGAAGAGAGACTAAAACTTGTTGCTATGGTTTCAAATGATCTGAAATAACAGCAACGGGAGACTTGATTCCAAATATTTCTCATATGTTATATCTCCCCTCTTTTGGAAATAGGGTACGGTTATGAATATGTCCAGTATCAAATAACCTTATACACGGTGAAATTTACTTTATGCATGGAAACCAAAAAGTGGAGATATATTATATGAGAAATATTTGGAATCAAGTCTCCTCTTGCTGTTATTTCAGGTAATTTAAAACCATAGCAGCAAGTTTTAGTCTTCCCTCCATCAAAGCTACAGGGTTTTGGGAAAAATAATATATTTTGTAATTTATATGCAAAACTAGGAAAACAAATAACTACGATTGAAACGTTTTATGGCTTTAAAGAAGTGCAAAAATAGGCTGTGGATGATGAATGATCCCCTTATTGTAAAACCATAATGGCAAATGTCACATAGCCCACTACAAAATTCAGGTCATTATCCTTCCAACGAGCCTTCAGTTGTTAAATTCTAATCAATAGTCGCTGAGTGTTCGAACTTATGATTTGCCGAGAAAGGTAGTATATCTTAATATATATATATACATACTAGCAGTTTATCGGCGTTGCCCGGTAGAAGCCCCCCCCCCAAGTAAACTACGATTTCTGGTGGAAGTCGTAAATCAGTATGAATTAAAAAAAAGTATGAAAAATGCTCCATAAAATAATACTAGAAAGTAAAAAAAGTTTTAGAAGTTAGAGATTCTCACTGTATATGAACTGTTTAGAGTGATCGAAATCAGTGGTTGTAGTCTTAGCGGTTTCCGTTTGTTGTTCAAGTTCTCCTCTTCTTTTCAACTCTTCCACCAATAGTATTAAAGTAAATTCCAGTTTTATGTCGTCTTTTTTTAACGTGTAAAACAAAACAATTACGACATTTTTAAATTTACTACTTTGAGTATTGTCATGTTAAGAACGGCGTCCGGAATAGACACCCTTAAGATTCTCATGTAAAGAACGGCTTTAGAAGTAGACAACCATTTTTTCTATTGTGGAGGGATGTAGAAAAATAATTCCCCCCAAATTTAACCCTGATAATCGTTATTAGCATACCCATCCGCAAATGCTAAAAAATGTTAGGCGGCAGTGTCGGTAGGAGAGAAGTAGATTTGTTTATCATGCGTGCGTACAAATCTGGAAGTCATAATACAGGGTCTTATATCTTTATGAGTACTTGTCTCCGCAAAATTTGAATGGGATTTTCTTAATCAGAAGAGTGGAAAAACTATAAAAGTAGTCATTCTTAAGAAAATTGTGGAGGTAGACCTAATGTACAAATTGACCCCCCTCCCACAAAAAACTTAAAAGCGTGCGCAATCTCGAGAATCAGTCCAGAACAGAAATTTCAATAAAGTACTCCACCGAATTTAATTCCCTACGTAATGAAATTAACATGAAAACTGTAGCGTAGGTAAGCAGTGTAAAAGATCGGTAATTATGACTAAAACCAGACCCTAAATTTTAAACACGCGTGCAGGTCTGTCAATTGAAGTATAAAAGGAAAATTGGAAAATATCTAAACAGTTTGACAAAGTATATTATTAACTTAAATAAACATTATTATTTGAAAAGATATGCAATAAAAACAACTATAAAATCAATTGCTAAAAACAGGTTTAGTATTTTTAAAATATATTTTTAGTATAAGGTTGGTGAAAAAAATAAACATAAAATATAGTTAAGTATAAAAGTAGTTCAACAGTTTTAAAGTGTGAAAATTATATACAGCGAGATACAAAGCGAGCGAGCGAGCGAGCGAGAGAGAGAGAGAGAGAGAGAGAGAGAGAGAGAGAGAGAGAGGAAATAGATGTTTGTTGCTTTGTCGATAAATGTTTGTTGTTTTTAAGAGAGAGAGAGAGAGAGAGAAAGAGAGAGAGAGAGAGACAGACAGAGACAGAGAGAGACACAGTTGGGAAGAATATATACAGCGAGAAAATCCAGTAGATCACGCAGGTTTTTAAAAAAGGTATAAATAAATGAATTACCTACAAAAAAGTAACTATGTTTGAAAAAAATATAAGTAATTACTAAAACAAAATGTACAAAGCGAACGAGCGAAAAATTTACTCATAGTGCAAAAGTAGGTATCATTGCGACACTATGTCTGAATGGTACATAATCGTTTGTTTTGCATGCTAATAACATTAATCCGGAACATAGGAATGACCAGAGCTTTATCCAATCAGAAGGAGCGAAATTAGTCTGGGGGCGACCTGATTATTTTTTATAACGGAAATAGGAAAGATTATGTTATGTCAATGAGTTTATGATCCAGATACGAAGGATGAAACCTCATATCTGTCCAATGTGCAGAATACCTCTCGGTGATGACTGGGAGCGGTAAGAGAACTTATTATTTAGAGGAAAAAATAGGAACTACTATTTCTAAAGATGGTCTCGATTGTGATCATGTTGTTCCCAGGATGAAATTTAGGATTTTATTATAAGGACTGTGTCCAAAATAGGGGTCTAAAGTAACATAAGATAATGGATAATACTGTAGACATAATAAATTTGTATGTGGCAGCTGTCGTTGCAAACGTACGAAACTTTGGTCCAAAGGGATATTTCTGCAATCAAAATATTATATATATGTGGACAAATGTTTGTTTAAATAGAAATTTGGCGAGATAATTTGCAGACGCCGCTCCCGTGGGTCGATCGGTAGAACTGCTGATTGTCAACAACGCGATGGTTCTAAGTCCAATCCTCCGCTTGGGAGAGATGCTAGTCTAGCGGCACTGATGAGTTGTGATAGAACGAAACAGGACTGTATGTCGATGACTACAATATATATATATATATATATATATATATATATATATATATATATATATATATATATATATATAAATATAAAAGTGAAAGTGTCTGTCTGTGTGTACACAATAACTCTGTCATTTTAAGTTTACAGACTCGAAATTTGATATACAGGGTACTGAGATTTGGGAAAATCGATGTGATCGGTTTTCGGCCAGAAATTTGGCGATTAAGATGTCAAAGTTCAACAATTTGACCTTTGAGAACTCTACCTAACTCCTCCGACAATTTTCGGTCAAAACACCTGAAATTTTAGATATAGATTCATTCGACATGGATCTAAGCTTATAACTTAATTAGAGTCCCAAAACAATAAATTTTAAGGGTCATAATAGGGGTCAAAGTTTAAAAAAATTGACCAAATTTTTTTTTTGCTCAACATACATCTCCAAATACCTGGGCAACGCCGGGCACCCATGCTAATATATATATATATATATATATATATATATATATATATATATACAGATACATATGTATATACATACACACACACACACACATATATATAAATATATATATATATATATATATATATATATATATATATATATTACGAAGATTAAAAACTATGAGATTTTTTAAAATAATCTTTCTTCTTGAATATACAGCAAAAATTACGATGAATCAATTTTATTTAAAAAGTTTTTACTGTTATAATTTGCTATTCGGATCAAAAATTCCGCCTACATTAATATCATACCTACATATACATATATAAAGATACACATGTATATATACACACATATATATATATACGCACATATATACATATACACATATATATGCATATATATACATACATATATATGTACATATGTATACACATATGTACATACATATATATACACACATATATATGCATACATATATATACACACATATATGCATACATATACATACATCCACATAGATAAATCCATTCATACGCATAGATATATCCATTCATACAAATACACACACACACACACACACACACACACACACACACATATATATATACATATATATATATATACATATATATATATATATATATATTTAAATAAAATACGTGGAAGTTTCTGTAGAACTCTTTCGGCTATCATCTCGTCAGGTGGAAAATCGATAGCGTAACAAAATAATATTATCTCTATTGTCTCTAGTCTCTTTACCAACATACCATTGGATAAGACTATACGTATATGTACCGATGCGCTCTATGGTGGTCGCCTGACCGTTCCACGGTTTTCTAAAGAGATTCTTATTGAACTCGTTTTAATGTGTACAAAATCTGTGGAGTTTAGTTTTTATGCTATCATGTATTGTCAGGTCGACGGGGTTTCAATGGGGAGTCCATTGACCCCAACTTTAGCGGATATTTTTGTCGGATTCTATGAACCCGTTCTGTTTTACTCTACAACAAACCCCACTACATATTTCAGATATGTTGACGACACTTATGCTATTTTTCCATCGCAAGATGAAGCGTCAATATCTTTTTATAGCTTGAACTCTTTGCATGGGCTCTAAAGTTCACTATGGAAAGTGAAAAGGACAATTCGCCTCCCTTCTTGAATGTTCTTGTCGGACGTTCAAGGTTCAAGGGAGACTTTCTCACTACAATTTATAGGATTTACTGGCCTATATGTGAACTGGCCGTCTTTTGTACCAAAATCACGTATGGTCGGCTTAATTAATACTTTGGTACATAGAGCCCTCATGATTTGTTCACCTAATAGATTAGACGCCGAACTCGATAAGATCAGGGAAATATTCATCAATAATGGTTATCCCGTTGACCTTATTGATGACTGTATTTTCAAAAAGGTTGCGGATTTTAAATCCCCTAAAAAGTATGGACCTTTGAAAAGCCCCGTTTATTTAAAATTACCGTGGATTGGGGATAAGAGTAATAGATTTACCAAACAGATTCGCAGAAGTATTTACGACTGCTTTTATTCTGTGTCCTTGCGTTTGGTATGCACTACGAGACCTGCTTTTCCTTCTTTTCGCAGGGATAGTTTGCCTTACATCCAAAATAGCAATATTGTGCATCAATTTAAATGCCAGTGCGATGCTGGTTATGTTGGGCGAGCATCCTTGCATCTTTTGACTCGTATAAACCAGCACGTTCCATCTAAAATCAGACAAGGGAGGATGGGATCTGGTAGTCTCCCTCCTTCTGCAGCCTTGGGCTCTGCTATTGACCAGTATTTGTTTGACAATCCATACTGTGCCGATAGATATAAAATAGAATGGTTCGAGGTGCTACATAGAGCAAACTCCAGAAACCATTTAAAGATTTTGGAGTTTGTCTCTATCGCGGTGCGTAAACCTTCTTTGTGCCGGCAAAAAGAAACAGAGAACGCATTGTTTCTCTTTGGGGAACTTTGAATCTTTTCTCCCGCTTATTTTTTTTTCTCTCTCCTCGTTGTGCCAATATTTTAATCGTTTTTAAACGACAATAAATTTCATTTTTGTTTGCCCTCGTACTTTGGCACATTCAATAGTCCCCCATTAGAACTCTTTAAACTTTCGAGATAATATTATTTTGTTACGATATCGATTTTCCTCTTGACGAAATGATAGCCGAAAGAGCTCTAAAGAAACTTCCGTGTATTTTATTTAAAGCTTTATACAAATGTTGTACCTCCAAACACACATATATATATATATATATATATATATATATATATATATATATATATATATATATATGCATACATATACATACATGCTTATATGCATACATATATATACATACATATATGCGAACCTCTATCTACATATAGGTATGCATATATATATACATATACATATGCATATATATATATATATATATATATATATATATATATATATATATACACACACACACACACACACACATATATATATATATATATATATATATATATATATATATATATATATATATATAGTCAGATCATGTCATATGTAACTTGTACCATGTAACCCAGTACTACCTGCCTCATGGTCGGGCCACCGGCGACTAAACTGGTTGCCCCGCGATATTGTTTGGTGAGGAGGGTGGCTAGTGTCCCTGAAGGATTAAAAACAAGATCTTTCAAAGGGCGACTGAATCCTTTTTCGGGGTCAACGGCCAACTAGCACCGTGTGTGTTTATGCATATGTATGTGTGTGCTGGGGTGGAGAGGGCTCCCGTAAGCCGTGGTGAAGGCAAACTTTCTAGGAGAAGCAAATCTCTGATTTAAAAAAACCCATAAAGCAGGAGACCAGTACCCGCATTAAGCTGGTCTGCAGTTTAATTTGTTGCTGGCTATCTTGCTCTAGCTTGTTGCTGGATCTCAACATTTTGAACCGAGAGAGAGAGACTTAGCTGTCGTACAAAGCTAAGACTCTGTAACATAATCTGTGTATAGATACTCCCTCAGGCATTTGTCTATAAAAATGGTCCTGTGACGATGGAAGTCATTTTTGGGCTCATGGACTTTAAGTGAAGTGTTTGAGGGAGTGGCACTCGTCTTACAAGACGTTGCAATCATCATCATATATATATATATATATATATATATATATATATATATATATATATATATATGATGATTGCGACGTTTTGCCAGACGAGTGTCACTTCCTCAGGAAATGAGAGTTCATGTGCCCGAAGGTTACTTTTCAAACCTGCCAACGACTTGCACATCCTCAAATAGACATAACACTGATGACGGTCATTGGTTTGGATGAAACTAACAGCAGTTGAACTGATATCATCGTGCGCTTTCATGTTATTAACGAGACCTGCGTTGGACAACAGAGCCCGGTCACACACATATCATAGATCCAGAGATGTCAATGATTGGGTCGCAAGGTCTGGTGCTTCCTACATGATTTCTTGAGCTTTGTTCGGTCTATCTTGGCCGATTCAAAGTGTTCTGCGCTCCTGTATATAAGTGCCATCAACTGCTAACTGTCAACAGGAACATGAAAGTTCACCAAACTCTCCTGGGTGCTATCACGAACACGTTTTTGGGGTCTTCTGCCAATTGTTTTGGAAGTTGACAGTCATCAAGCCGGACAAGATGAGCCGCCCAACGCATCTGGTTCTTAATCACAATGGCAGCAATACTGGTGGTTTTGGCCTTTTTAAGGCGAATGCATCAGGAACAAAATAGTCCGACTTAAAACCAAGAATGTGTCTAAGGCAGTGTTGATGAAACCTCTCTAGCTGTTCCACATGTGACTGGTACAAGGTCCATGTTTCAGAGGCATAGAGTAGGGATGGCAATACACATGTTTATATACTGACATTTTTTTAAGGTTACAAGATAGAACCTAGTCTGATCGTGATCAAACTCTGACAACTAAAATGTCAGTATGAAACATGTATTGCCATGTATTGCCATATATATATATATATATATATATATATATATATATATATATATATATATATATATATATATATAAACATATATGTACATATATATACATATATATACATATATATACATATATATATATATATACCTACATATATATACATATATATACCTACATATATATATATATACATATATATACCTACATATACATATATATACATATATGTACCTACATATATATACACACACACATTGAAAAAATATAGTGCGATTTTGATGTAAAAATATGTTATTTGTCTTTATTTTCGAACGAACCATAATCATAAAATTCAAAATGCTTGATATGTTTATGAAATGGAATGAGTTCATTTTTATTCGAGGAAATCTTGAAATAAAAACGAGACGTTGGTAAATACCTAAATAATTTTACTTTTTTTTAATACTATCACGTTGGAATATTATTTTCATAACATACACGTTACTAGGACTTCAGGCACACACACACACACACACACACACACACACACACACACACACACACACACACACACACATACACACATATATATGATTGTGTATGTATGTATGTGTACGTATATGTTTCTATATAAAATAAATATGCGTGTGTACTGGTGTGTGCAATAATATGTGTTTGTAAAATAGCCTTTTTAATATATATAAATATACATATATATATATATATATATATATATATATATATATATATATATATATATATATACGTCCGTATATATGTGTGTGTGTTTTAGTGATGTAACGATTTCAATGTTTTGCCTGCGAGTGTGATATATAGAGAGGGGAATGAGAAAAGAAAGATATAGAAAACAGAGAGGAAGAGAAGAAGGTTTAAATAAAACAAAACTGAATTGGAAGCTGTTAAGTAAAATACTTATCCGGAATGGACGAAATGACACAACCTGAATTCCTTTGATCTAAACCTTTTCAAATAATAAACTGAAACACGAGATTTCACTCAAATATTATTTATTAGTTCACAAGTTTTTCGACCTATGAAAAATTATCTCCTTATGGAAAAATGAGAAAATAACTTTTAGCCTGTAATTACACACACACACACACACACACACACACACACACACACACACACACACACACACACACACACACACACACACACACACACACACACACACATATATATATATATATATGTGTGTGTGTGTGTGTGTGTGTGTGTGTGTAATGAAAATAATGGATTTCAACTCTGAGAGTTCATTTTAGATTAGATGTTGATTTTAAAAGCACACACACACTTTCTCTCTCTCTCACACACACGCTCACTCACACAAACACACACACACACACACATATATATATATATATATATATATATATATATATATATATATATATATATATATAGCTAATAAAAAGGAAAACTGCGGTTTTTGTATCCATGGTAAAAAAGAAGGACGGAACGAAAACATTCGATAGAGGTTAAAAAAGAGAAGTTAGATAAGGGGGTAGAGTCGGTCGAAAGTCTAATCGAGGGTTCTTTTTTGTATAGGGAAACGAATTTAAACAGGAGAACGACTAAAATAAAATCAAACTATTGGAGAGAAAAAAATGGGAAACGACTAAAATAAATCTATCGTTATGATAATTATACAATGGAGAGGAAACGCCTTAGAGATTAATCACGTCCAGACCAAAAAGACAATCCCTTTGCTTACAGAGAGAAGGTCTCTTTAAACGGGTGTGAATAATCTCCAAGACCTTCAGATGAAATAACGAATGAGCGTGACTTAGAATAGAAAATGAGTCACTGCTGAAATTCATTGCACATCGCGATTTTTTAAGCAAATTGTCTGTTATAGCAGAACCATACGCATTACTCAAAATGTCCGTTGGTCGGTAGATTCCATTCCTGATTTTGCTGGATACGTATTGTTGAACGCGACCAACTAACCTAAGGATCGTTCTGCCAACGTAGTTGGCACTGCAAGTACATTTATATTTAGAAATGACATTATTCATTAGATGGGGTGCCCCAGAACGTCCTTTCGAGAGGATGGCAATAATGGTTTTGTCGAAAACACGATACATACATTGGAGGCAAAATAGAAATGTTCAACCGCTGAGCTAATCTGCTTGGTGAATTTTTCAATTATTGTCCCTAACCAAGGTAAACGAATGTTAATTGGACATTTAGCCGCCATCTTAATTTTTCTTTGAGAAAAATTGTTTATTTTCCCTGTTATGACGGATTTAATCATTTACCCATTATTGGATAACGTATTGGTGATGGTTTTTAGTTCTTATATATATATATATATATATATATATATATATATATATATATATATATATATATATATATATATATATATATATATATATATATTTATTTATTTACCAGTGGTACCGGCTAAATCAATTTAAACCCCATTTTCAACCCGTTCCTTCCTCTTCCCACCACACCATGCCCACTCACATTAACTCTCCAACCTGTTACCATGTTGATCCTTTAAATTAACTGTTACTTATGCCGTTATGAATATGAATAGCGTCTTTTAATTTTAAACCGTTATAAACTAAAAAAAGCAAAACAAAAAAAAAACGTTTATAAGAATTAACACATAATTAATATTTAATTATAAACCCTCTCTTATCGTATACACTCCTACTACTTTAAATTCCATTCTTATTTGATTTTATAACTTAGTCCATCTATGAATTCTGACGATGCTAGTTGGACATTTCCTCTCTTTGGGGATCTTCCTCTAGTTGAAACAATATGTAAACTCATTCTGGACTCACAGTAATATATATATATCACCAGCCTGCCCGGCGTTGCTCGGCCGTAAACTAAGCATGAATATTATATTTAAATTCTTGCAGATTTCTTATTTATTATTATGCTGTCAATTTACTATTGATTATTATCCAATGTATAGTAACGATTTCAAAAGTTATAAGAAGTATGTCTTGGATAGCATCTGTTAGAATCGAAACAAGAACGTTTAGCACTCCAGCCTTAGTCGTTATTACTTCTCCAGAATCATTACCGTCAAAGCTACCGACATATGCATACGAAAGGTTAAAAATGAAGGGACTTTGAGCTGTGAATGTTTAACTTTCCACATGCGCAAAAGTAACAGCAAGAGTAATATATTATTCGACTAACCTTATCATAGTGAACTGCTTTATTTTCAATCTTGACCCATTAGCAGTAATTTTTATCGACTAAAAACCAATTCGAAAGTATGCTACAAGTTCAAATACCCTATATATCACATTTCAACTGTGTAGACGCAATATTCAGAGAGGATTTTAGAAAATTTTTTTTCGCAAAGTCACTTTTATACATATTTCCATGTGCTAAAACGTTTTCATCTTTAATTCTACGCAATTATACAGAATGTAGAAACTATGCATAAATATTATTCAGCATAATAGTGAAATGAAACCAATCATCTAATAAGAAAAAAAAAAAGTAATTAACACTCGTTTTTTAGATTAATATGCAAATTAGTTCTTCATGTAATCGTTCGTATATCCATGACTGAGTATATTAAAAAATTCGTTTTAATAATTTTTAAATAGAAAAAGTAGGCTTTTAATATCAGTGTCAGAGCAAGGGGGTAGTACCCCGAAAAACGTGTTCGTAAGTTAGTGTTTTATAAGTAAAATAATAATAAATAATGTTTGTTTGTTTGTTAACATCAAAAAAATATGAGCGATTTTCCAAGGAAAAATATTTTCCTAGATCTCCAAGGTTGAAAACGCTAATAACCCTACTATGGTTTCAAAAAATCAACATAAAATAGCGACATTATATATGGGCATTATTTACATACAACCAAATATTATTTTTCACAAAATTTGACGGGACCTACTGGTATTAACTCCCTGTGACGAGTGAGACCTAATATTTTTAGTGCGAATTTGCTTTCGTATAAACTGTATCGCCTGAAGAGGTTTCTAGTTACTGGTAACTAGCTGACCGAAATATGCTCATGACTGTGTAGAACATATTACTGCTTGTGTAAAAACAAAGAGTATATATATATATACAGAGAGAGAGAGAGAGAGAGAGAGAGAGAGAGAGAGAGAGAGAGAAAGAGAGAGAGAGAGAGAGAGAGAGAGAGAGAAATTAAAAAAAGAACAAACTGAGTTATGTGTTCATCAACGTTTCCAGAGGAGGTATCCAAATAAAGACGAAACGTTCATGATCACATAACATAATATGATGAGAATAATGGAAATAGTATTCCGACAAAATAGAGAAATAAAAAGAAACAAACCGACAAACATATCTATAAAAGTGAAAGTGTGTGTGTGTGTGTGTGTGTGTGGGTGTGCGTGTGTATGTCTGTGTACATTTCCTTACGCAATAACTCTGTCAATTTTTAGTCTACAGACTCGAAATTTGGTACTGAGATATGAGAAAATCGATGTGATCTGGGTTCGGCCAGAAATTTGGCGATTAAAGGGTCAAAGTTCAACGATTTGACCTTTGAGAACACTACCATACTCCTCCGACAATTTTGGGTCTACACACTTGAAATTTTAAATATAGATCCGTTGGACATGGATTAACTTAATAACTTAATTTTAAAGGATCATAATAGGGGTCAAAGTTTAAAAAAATTGACCGCTTTTTTTTTTTTTGCTCAAAATACACCTCCAAATACCCAGGCAACGCCGGGCACACATGCTAGTATATCTATAAAAGTGAAAGTGTTTGTGTGTGTGTGTGTCTGTGTACATTTCCCTACGCAATAACTCTGTCAATTTTTAGTCTGCAGACCCGAAATTTGATATACAGGCTACTGAGATATGGGAAAACTGATGTGATCGGTTTGTGGCCAGAATTTGCTGATTAAAAGGTCAAAGTTCAACGATTTGACCTTTGAGAACTCTACCAAACTCCTCCGACAATTTTGGGTCTACGCACTTGAAATTTTAGATATAGGTTCCTTGGACATGGATCTAACTTAATAACTTGATTTGAGCCAAAAACAATAATTTTTAAGGGGTCATAATAATTAATTAAAAAAAATTGACCGCTTTTTTTTTTTTGCTCAACATACACCTCCAAATACCCGGGCAACGCCGGGCACTCAAGCTAGTATATATATATATATATATATATATATATATATATATATATATATATATATATATATATGTATGTATATATATATATCATATGCATGTATATATATATATACATATTTACATATATGTATTTATACATATATATATATATATATATATATATATATATATATATATATATATATATATATATGTATATATACATATATGTATGTATACATATATACATATTTTTTAATATAATGGGCGGAAATCTCTCGAGAACTCTTTCAGCTATCATCTCAGTAGGAGAAAATCGATAGCGTAAAATAATACTATGTTGAAAGTAAAGAGTTCTGATGGGGAACTATTGAATGTGCCAAAAATTACGGGGACACTAAAATAAAGTTTATTAACGTTTAAAAAACGATTAAAATATTGGCACAACGAGAGGGAAGAAAAAAAAAAGAAAAAACGGGGAGAAAAAATTCAAAGTTCCTCAAAGAGAAACAATGCGTTCGCTGTTTCTTTTTGCCGGCACAAAGAAGGTTTCCGCACCACAATAGAGACAGACTCCAAAATCTTTAAATGGTTTCTGGAGTCCACTCTATGTAGCACCTTGAACCATTCTATTTTATATCTATCGGCACAGCACGGATTGTCAACCAAATGCTGGCCAATAGCAGAGTCCAAGGCTGCAGAAGGAGGGAGACTACAAGATCCCATCCTCCCTTGTCTGATCTTCGATGAAACGTGCTGGTTTATACGAGTCAAAAGATGCAAGGATGTTCGCTCAACATAACCAGCATCGCACTGGCATTTAAATTGATATACAATATTGCTATTTTGGATGTAAGGCAAACTATCCTTGCGAAAAGAAGAAATGCAGGTCTCATAGTATATACCAAACGCAAGGACACAGAATAAAAGCAGTCATAAATACTTCTGCGAATCTATTTGGAAAGTCTGTTACTCTTTTTTATACCTTCATTTTCTTTTCTTGTTTATTATATATTTAAAAGAGTGTAGCCAGCAACAATTGTAGGTTTTTTAAGACTTATTGTTTTTTAATAGTTTTAAATATTTTTATAGCGAGTTTCGAGCCTTGTTTTAACTCTCTTCAGATATTTTTTAGTTAAAAGTTTTTTTTAGTTAAAAGTTTATGGAATTTCCCTTTGGAAAACATTTTAGTTTTGCTAGTGCGAATGTGTTTTTGAAGGGAATGCCAATATGAGACTTTCTGCCTCCAGTGGTGCAGATTTAAAATTCAAGTGGTCAATTATAAGTCCATTTGGTGAGTGTGAGATCTATTTGGTGAATATTTTTTATGAGTTTTTTTCTTTTTGATGCGTGCGTTGGAACCACACAACCATTATATATATATATATATATATATATATATATATATATATATATATATATATATATATATATATATATTGATATATATATATATATATATTTATTGATAGAAGTATATATATATATATATATATTTATTGATAGAAGTAGGACTTATAGGAAACGATTCGGATACTTATAAAGTAAGTAATAGTAATTTAGATAGCATTTTTTTGAATAATAGTATTATTAATGAAAAAGTAGGATTAAATTTAGAAGATAAACACAAAAATCTTCCATGTATGTATTGGATACCTAAAATGCATAAAAATCCAGTTGGTGCTAGATTTATTGTAGGTTCAAAGACGTGCATCACTAAACCTCTAAGTAAAGCTATATCTAAAATATTTAAATTAATTATAAATCAAATAAATAATTTTCATCTGAAAAGTAAATTCTATAGTAATATAAATCTATTTTGGGTAGTAAATAATTCCAAACCAGTGAAAGAAAAATTAGATAAAATAAATTCCAGAATAAAAGCAAAATCTATAGCTACTTATGATTTTAGTACACTATATACTAAAATTTCCGCACGAAAAACTTATACAAGAATTAAATGATACTGTATATTTGGCTTTTGAAGGTGGAAAAGGTAAATATATATAGACTTTTCAAACTCTAAAGCTTTCTGGTGTAAAAATAAAAATAGCAAAACTAGTGTTTCTAAAGGTATTTTAAAATTACTTGTAAGTCATCTTATTAAAGAATGCTATTTTCAAATAGGAAATAAAATATTACTCCAAACGATAGATATCCCAATGGGATTGGATCCTGCACCATTTTGGGCAAATTTGTATTTACATAGACTCGAGTATATATATATGTCATCATTATTAAAAACAGATATATCTAAAACATATAACTTTCATGGGTGTAGGAGATTTATAGATGACCTTATATGCATAAACGATAATGATGAATTCGAAAAAAATAAACATCTTATATATGCAAACGAACTAAAATTGAATTGTGAACATAGAGGACAACAGGCTACATTTCTGGATTTAGATATAAAAATTGAGGATGGGATTTTTCTTTATAAAATATTTGATAAAAGAAACGCATTCCCCTTTAAAATAGTACGTATGCCCCATAAGGATAGCACCTGCCCTGTTTTTGTGTTTTATGGAACCATTATGTCAGAGTTTTTGAGAATAGCTCGCGTTACTCTAAAATTAACAGATTTTATACTACCAGTTTCTAGCTTAGTAATAAGGATGATAAAACAAGGTGGAGATAAAAATAAAATATTTAAACAGTTAAATAAAGCATTTGTTCGTTATCCTGATGCTTTTGAATCGTTTAAGATAAACCAGACTATATTAATAAAGGAAATCCAAAACTATATTAGCAATGTATAAAATGTATTTATAATGACATATAATAAATTTTATAGATAAAAAAAAAAATGTATATATGTAAAAATAAAATATTTTAACCTTTATATATCTAATTTTAAATAAATAAGAATGTAAATATACAAACTACTAATTATAGTGGGGGTGATAAGTAGTTAAATGGATTAATCCAAATCTTATAAATACAAGACTGAAAAATTAAAAAATGTATCCATTTTAAATGGATAGTACCAGTCAAGGATCCGTCACTTGACACTCAGCCTAACAGGTGAGGGGCCGGGAACCGGCCCAGCACCTGTTGGACTGAGGTACACCGCCTGGGTAATACCTAGGAGGTCCACCCTCCCAGGCCTTGCCACCGGGCTTTCCGGTGGGGCAAGTTTATTGCTTGTTGCCTGAGGCGCCCCGACCGGGGAATGCCGACGGGGTTACTCAGGCAATTTTTAAAATTGCAGGAGTGCCCCTCCTTTAGGGGAGCCTGCTGGGTTACCACTTTCCGGCCTTGTGCCACATTTTGCTGAGTGGACAGCAAATAAATATAATCCATTTTAAATGGATAGTACCAGTCAAGGATCCGTCACTTGACACTCAGCCCAACAGGTGAGGGGCCGGAGACCGGCCCAGCACCTCTTGGACTGAGGTACACCGCCTGGGTAATACCTAGGAGGTCCACCCTCCCAGGCCTTGCCACTGGGCTTTCCGGTGGGGCAAGTTTATTGCTTGCTGCCTGAGGCGCCCCGACCGGGGAATGCCGACGGGGTTACTCAGGCAATTTTTAAAATTGCAGGAGTGCCCCTCCTTTAGGGGAGCCTGCTAGGTTACCACTTTCCGGCCTTGTGCCACATTTTGCTGAGTGGACAGCAAATAAATATAATCCATTTTAAATGGATAGTACCAGTCAAGGATCCGTCACTTGACACTCAGCTCAACAGGTGAGGGGCCGGGGACCGGCCCAGCACCTGTTGGACTGAGGTACACCGCCTGGGTAATACCTAGGAGGTCCACCCTCCCAGGCCTTGCCACTGGGCTTTCCGGTGGGGCAAGTTTATTGCTTGCTGCCTGAGGCACCCCGACCGGGGAATGCCGACGGGGTTACTCAGGCAATTTTTAAAATTGCAGGAGTGCCCCTCCTTTAGGGGAGCCTGCTAGGTTACCACTTTCCGGCCTTGTGCCACATTTTGCTGAGTGGACAGCAAATAAATATAATCCATTTTAAATGGATAGTACCAGTCAAGGATCCGTCACTTGACACTCAGCTCAACAGGTGAGGGGCCGGGGACCGGCCCAGCACCTGTTGGACTGAGGTACACCGCCTGGGTAATACCTAGGAGGTCCACCCTCCCAGGCCTTGCCACCGGGCTTTCCGGTGGGGCAAGTTTATTGCTTGTTGCCTGAGGCGCCCCGACCGGGGAATGCCGACGGGGTTACTCAGGCAATTTTTAAAATTGCAGGAGTGCCCCTCCTTTAGGGGAGCCTGCTTGGTTCCCACTTTCCGGCCTTGTGCCACATTTTGCTGAGTGGACAGCAAATAAATATAATCCATTTTAAATGTGGAAATTGATGAATCGCACAGGTAAGAAATTCATTTTTATACTATGAAAAGGTTAGTAATTGCAATTAAGAATAGGAAATTGGATAAAATTTTTGTAACATGTCTTCTTCCTAAGATTAAGGGTGGTGGTGTTTGATCAACACTGCTGGGGAGCCATGATGTAATATACTGTTTTGTTTTTAAATCCCCGAAACAGTGTTTCATGGTAAACAACTGATGATCCCTTAAAAAATAAAAAAATTGGTATTATAGTAAATTCGAGAGAGTTGATGCAGTGATTGCAGGTGATTAAATGACTTACTGACTAGATTTTTTTTTTTTTTTAACGAATGATAAAAAGTAAGTTTTTGTATGGTTTCAAATGTTAAAAACTTCAAAGACTATATATATATATATATATATATATATATATATAATATATATATAATATGATATAATATATATAATATAATATAATATAATATATATATATAAAATATAACACAATATATATATATATATATATATATATATATATATATATATATATATATATATATTGAACAACGAGTAGCACTACTAAGTCTTTGTGAACCTGACGAAAGACACTATTAAAAGAGCAGTATTGAATAATGGAAAATCAAATGCCAACCAAGATGCCTAAATAACTTCACCATAACGAAGTCACATTTTCACTGCAGTAGTACACTGTAGCTATCGATAATAGTGTTTAACAGGATAACATTTTTGCACTCTATATTTTGTAAAAACATTCTTCTAGAGCCCTCTCCTTTGCTTCCAGTGCTGTAATTATGATGCTCTAATACACGTTTCTAAAATATCAGAAAGATACTCAACCTTCCCGGTTTAATTCGAAATCTAAGATCTTTCAAACTCTTGTGCCAATGATGCCGACTACATGAGCAACCTCATGGAAAATATACAGGTGATAACGTACATCTTCCCTCGAACCCAGATCACTTTTAAGCTCATCATTAATCTGGAGAAAACTAAGATAATGCTCACGACGCCATCAGAATTCCGGTATGTTCAACCTACCATCTACACCAAAGGGACCAAATTAAATATAGTTGACTACATTGTAAATCTTGGCTGATAAAGTTTTAAATGTTTCACTGAGATAAGTTGGGAGAAGCACGACCAAACGACTATGTTTTGTTCCACTTGAAGTTGAAGAAGAAAGGTATATTCCTAAAGAGATTTTCTTTTTGCAACCTTTTTTTTTTCGTGGATGGACATCAGGGACTTTTATGAGAAACACTAAACCTAAGGGCAGATAACTCAACTCCGCCCAGATATTTCTCCATATAAAATTTCAGAATGTTATGTCGGTCCTGATGATATGACAAAAATAAAGACCTGATGCATGTGACTTCATAGGAAGTAACACAGTTTAAAGCAGGGCTTTCAAAATCGTGCTGTAAAGATACAAGATAGATATAGTATGCATACAGTACAAAAATGAGAGAGAGATAGAGAGAGAGAGAGAGAGACAGACAGACAGACAGACAGACAGACAGAAGAGAAACAGGAAAAGAAACATGAAGACAGACAAACAGACACACAAAAAAGTAGAGAAACAGATGAAACACCGGTTCTCGTTAGATCACCGAAGTTAAGCAACGATGAATCTTGTCAGTACGAAGTAGGTGATCATTTGGGAATGCTAAGCACTGCATGCATTGGCCTGGGAAATTTCCATGTTAGTATCTGAGGGCGCGTTAAAAACCATTGAAAGAAATGCACTCACAGGCTTTAAGACATGTGTCTAAGAGAATGTCCGTGGCAATAAATTACACCGACTGAGATTAGAAGTTGTTCCAAAAAGTGTGGATGGTCTACACAAAGTCTTCACCACAATAAACAAATAATATGTGGATTTTGGACAACTTAGTTGTGTGGACATCACACATTGAAATCGGCAGGATAGTCCATTTTATATATCTATATAATAAAGCTAAACGTCTGTGTGTGTGTGTGTGTGTGTGTGTGTGTGTGTACACGAATAGGCTCCTATATGGTTAACATCTATATATATATAATAAAGCTGAACGTCTGTGTGTGTGCGTGTGTACTAAACTGACTGCATACAATGATAATCAAGGTATCAAGGATCAATTTGGGTATGTCACATTTTGAACAGGGATGGTTTATTAATATTGTGGGGTCTACATACGCGTCTGTCCCCCAAAGAATGGAAATAAAAAACTAAAACAAAAATCTTTTACAAGGATTTTTTGATATAGATGCGCATAAGAATATAAGAATGTTTTAGTTTGAACAGGGATGATATAATAAAATTGTGGGGGTTTACGTTCGAACCTTGCCTTCACAGAATGGAAATATTCCACAAACTTTAAAAAGGACTTTTGATATCTATCTGCGTAAGTATACTTTGATAAGTATGCTTCAGTTTGAAGACAGATAGCATGATAAAATTATGGGGTCTGCGTTCACGCCTGACCCCCATAGAACGGAAATATGTCAAACAGTATAAAAGTTTTTTTTTAATATAGATTCACATAAGAATATTGTGATAAGTGTGTTTCAGTTTGAACAGGTGTGGTATAATAAAATTATGGGGTATATCTAGCTTTCATAGAATAGTTTCAATTTATTTTACTAAAATATAGTTTGAGAAAAATAAGTTGATTGGGAGTAATGTTGAAACCAATGTAGGTGACTGAAACAGGATTTGAATAATATTTAAGCAATTTATGATAAAAAATAAAAGGCTAAACTATTTGATATGATTTTCTGTCTACGTGTTATTGTTCCCTTTAAGTAACTGATTTTTTATTGAAATACCAAAGTTACTTAAAAGCGTTAAGTTTAACTCTTCCATTTTTTATCATAAATTATTTAAATATTGGTCAAATCCTATTTCAGTCACCTGAATTGGTTTTGACAATACTTCCAAACAAATTATTTTACTTAAACTATATTTTAGTAAAAAAAAAAAAAAAAGAAAGACTATTTATGTTTTAGATGGCGATTCAGTTAATATTATTAAATACATAAAACAATAAAATAATGAGGTAAATAGAGTAGACCAAAATAAAATATAAGGTTGATTTTATGAGGTATACGCGAAAAGTTCATCAAGAGAATTTTGAGTAGTTATTAATGCAGATAAAAAACATCCAATGAGCATGTTAGGCGATTCAATTTACCAACATGCCACCAAGGCCATCAACTCCCCATATTTTCTCCTATAACAGACAACACGCTATGCAACATACAAATATCTGTGCGTGAGGTCGCCAAGCTAATCAAGAACCTTGATTCCAGTAAAGTAACTGGCCCTGACGGCATTCCAACTATAGTGTTGAAAAAGCTTCAACCAGAACTTGCCCCCATACTTATAAAACTGTTTAAGCGCTGCCTTAAGGAGAAGTGCTTTCCGACTCCCTGGAAAACCTCATCAGTATGCCCTGTATTTAAGAATTCAGGTGATAAGTCGTCTCCCTCTCAGTATAGACCAATAAGTCTCCTGTGTATCATGAGTAAGTTGCTGGAATCCATATTAAATAGAGAAGTAGTGAACCACCTCAGCAGAAATAACCTTCTTAGTGACATGCAATATGGTTTCCGTTCTGCCAGATCTACAGCAGATGTGCTAACGGTTATATCTCATAGGATTAGTGAATCTCTTGACAAAGGCTTCCTTTCCAGGGCAATTGCTCTTAACATATCAAAGGCCTTCGATAAGGTATGGAATAAGGGCATACTTCACAAGATTTCCAGCTATATAACTGGAAATGTTTTCTCAATAATTAAATCATTTCTCTCTGTTAGGCTCATAAGAGTAGTGGTTGATAGGCAGAAATCAGAGGCTCACAGTATTAATGCTGGAGTCCCTCAGGGGTCCATCCTGGGCTCAACTCTCTTCCTGATCTACATCAATGATCTCTCAAAACACATACTTAAATCATCTATGTCGATGACACAATCATCTATGGCAACACATCAAAGGCCGTAAATGACAAAGTTCTCTCTGATTCTCTCTCCTCTGATTTTGAGCGCACGGTACAGTGGGGGAAGTGGTGGGGGGTTACTTTTAATGCATCTAAAACCAAGCTCCTATCTTTACATCATCAACGTTCTGATCCCCATCTGGCATCAAGGCTCCATGTTTGGATAAGCTTCTGGGATTGACCTTTACTCCTGACCTGAAATGGAACACGTACATCACGTCTGTTGCCAAGGTCGCTTGAAAAATGGTAGGATCCTTCTACCGCTCCAGAAGATATCTCACTGCTGATGCAATTCTCTATTTATATAAAAGCCAAGTACATCCAAGGATGGAGTACTGCTGCTATATCTGGGCAGGAGCTGCTAAAAACAGCCTATCCTACCTTGACCGAGTACAAAATAGACTTTGTGGCTTAGTGGGGGATGCCCTTTTCTCTTCCTTGCAACCTCTCTCCCATAGAAGAAATGTTGCGAGCCTGTCTTTGTTTTATCATTACTTCCATGGCAAGTGCTCGTCTGAGCTCCAATCTCTGGCCCTCTTTGCCAATCTTTCATGATAAACATCCGTCTAGCTTAAACCACTGTCAAAAATTTTCCCCACTATTTATCTGTGCAAAAACCAAAACGTAGCTTCCATGAACAAAGCTTCTTTCTTAGAAGTGCATGCCAGTGGAACTCTCTTCCGTCTGCCTGTTTCCCACCTAACTACAACTTGGATGCCTTCAAGTCCAACATAAACAAATTCCTGATAAACCGACCCTTAAGTAAGACATTTTATCAAATCTTAAGAAGACATTTTATCAAATATTGGCTAGAGTGTTTCGCATGAAGATAAAGTGATTAATCTGATGAACAAATCAGAAATCGTTGGCCCACTATGATGCTACGTGTACACAATTCAATGGCAAAAAAGAATCTTGCCTCATGCGCATATATTATTGTGGCTTACCAATCAAATTGATTCCATTATATCAGCTGATACACAAACTAATTCAACCTCATTTGAATTAGTAAAGGGTCACATGGTGTATGAGCTTTGTGGAAATATCAATAGAAATTCACCTTGCATGGTTGATGGCAAATGTACAAAAAGATATTCTAAAATCTTTCGACTTGAAACATAGTTTAGCAAGGATGGTTGTCCCTTTTATAGGAGAAGATCGCCTGAAGATGGTGGCTTTGAAACTATGGTTGACAATAGGTGAATTGTACCTTACTCTCCTTTACTTTCAAAGACACTCAATGCTCACCGAATCAATGTTTATTTTTTCAATTCTGTGAAATCTATTAAATATATTTGCAAATACATAAATGATGGATCTGATGCCGCCATGTTTTCCTTACAATAAATGTTAGTCATGAAGTTACTCGATATATCGACACAAATGAAACATTTTGGTGTATTTTGGGGTTTCCTATTCAGGGAAGGTTACCTCCAATCCAGCAGTTTGCAGTTCATCTTGAAAATGGTTAGAGGATTTATTTCACAAACGAAAATGCTACCCAAGTCGCCCTAAATCCAAAAGACACAACTCTTACTGCACTTTTAAATTGTGTGAACGAGATAATTTTGCAAATCTTCATATGTATAATCAGGTTCCATCTTCTTACACATGGAGTAACTACACATGGCGTAGGAGAAAACGAAGAGCTAGTGTTGAGGGTCATCCAGATGTAAAATTTGACACTATAATTAGATGAGCTCACTCTGTGCACCCAACTCATCGTGAATATTTCTTTTGAGACTCCTTCTTCATGAAATAAGAGGATCAACTTCATTTTCCTTTCTTAGAACTATTGATGGATAAACTCTTGACAATTACAGGGAAGCCTGTTTGACCTTAAATTTGTTAGACAATCAAAATCAGTGGGGCAGAACTATGGCTGAGATTTCAGTGTCAAATACACCTGTTTTTCTAAGAATCCTTTTGCAATAATTCCCAAAACTTGTGAAGTAAGTAATCTATTAGCATTGTGGCAGAAATATAAGGATGATTTATCTGCGGACTATAATTATTAGCAACAACAAGATTCCCTGAGAGAGAAATAGAATTTAGCGAAAAAATATATAATTCTGTGTTGATTGTTATTAGTGACCATGTGATCGCCATGGGAGGGGAGGAGCTCTAAAAATCTGGGTTACCTGAAACTCATCAAAGTGAAGTGAATAACTTAACAGATGTTTTGCGAGAACTTGATATGATATTGATTTGCTGACCAGATTCATTGATGTCAACGTGCTGAAACTTTTGCCAGACTAACAATATGCATATAGAACCATCATTGAGCAAGTGAATAATAAGAAAAGGAGAAGTATAGTTTTTAGATGCACCACAGGGAACTGGAAAACTTTTGTCACCAATCTATTGCTGACCAAACTTAGGCAGAGAAAGGGAATAGCCTTAACTGTAGCAAGTTCTGGAATTGCTACAACTTTACTCCCTGCAATTGAGAAATTGAAATGGGTCAATGGGTGCTGATAATAGAATCTCCGTTTTTTTTTCTGCTTTTCTAAAAGCGTGATTTTGTTGGTTACTCTTAGCTATGAAGGGAAACAAAGTTGATGTCAAAAATATATATTTTCCAAAAATTTTACTTTTCTTTTCATCATATTTTGCTTTGGTTTCGATTTGCCATTCCTCAAATTGCAGTTTCCATAAATTACTTTAAAGTGTTTTAGGTGGCATAACATGGACAAAATTCAATATTTTAGATTTGATTCGTAGTTAGTAAACATCAATTAGGCAAGATTCTCTGAATTTCAATTTATTCATAAGGAAAGCTTCAACTCAAAATTGGAATACGTATTCTAAACATAAGTTGTAGTATCATCGTATCTTGATTTTGATTTTTATAAAGATGCATAGAAATGGTGTAAAACTGACCTGTTTTGAGAATTCATTTTATCCGTTATATGATAAGTATTATATATATATATATATATATATATATATATATATATATATATATATATATATATATATATATATATTAGGAAAGTAAAAAGTGGGCCTTTAGTTTACTTTCAGCAGCCTCGTAACTTTCGCTTGCCTTATTTTGTCTTTTAGTCCTCACATTCCATAACCGATGTTTCTGACAAAGTGGGAAGAATTACTATTTTTTGGAGTCAGAACCTATCCGTCTAACACGTTAACTTTTGACTGCGGAATAGTATTTTTTAGTTTCTTACATCAAGTGGTTTCGTGCATTGTCTGGAACGATTTCCATTAAAAAAAATTAAATAAAGTCTACTCACCTTCGAGGAAAACAATCCATTTTGAGCTTCCATAGGAACGCCTCAGGTAATATCTGCAATAGAATCGAAACAGAATAGAATGACTCAATCAACTTGTATGTATACAGAAATCAATATAATCTTGTCTTACAAACTAATGCAATGGTAACAATACAGCAGATAAACCACATTTGTCGTTTATCGATTGAATCAAGTGATCACACGCTGAGAGCAATAATGAGGCATACGATAAATTATTGTTTCAAGTCATCAAGATTCCTTGCTCTGTCATATTCTGTTTCTACTTTATGTCAACAACATGGCGGAAGTAAAGGATGTTATTTGCAGATGATGTCAAATCAGTAAACCATAAAATCAAGATCGACAATTATCTCAAGTCTAGCTAACGTGTCTGAAAAAGATCCATTGAATGGGACTTATATCTCAATGGCGATAAATGCTGCAGTATTGCAATGGGTTCTCTCTCTGACTTTTACTTTCAGCGATGACACAGCTTTGCTCAAGGAGAAAAGATTTTGACCTTCAGATCAGCTCGTCTTCCAATCTAAACATTGCATTCCGATTACAAACAAAACAAGGAGCATTTTATTTCTCATTCGATGCTCCTTCTGCAAATCCACTCCTAAAATAATTCTTCCACTTAATATCTCTCTCATCAGACCAATCTGAGATTATGGTGTCCAGGTCTCTGTTACATGTCTATTACGTAATATGCAGCATATGGAGGGAGTTCAAATAGTGCAGAGATTATGGGACCTGTTCTGCTAAAGCCAACTCAAGAACATTAACCTTTACAGGAGTGCCGACGATTACATGGTCATCTCATTTAGGGTTGCAATATCTCCAAAGGTCATTATGATCTCTCTCAAGATCTACTATTTCACTCCTGGCTCAAAAATAGATCTACATGGTTTCATCCATGATTTCAATTAAACCGGAAAATGGCCGCTTTCCTGATCAGGATACGTTGATTTTGGAAAGTATTTCCAGGAGTTGTAGTAAATGCGCCAACCACATTGCACTTAAAATCGAATTTTGATGCGCTAGGTTACTGAATCCTCGGGTTTGTATTACTGTACACATAGATTCGAAAAAGTTGTCAAAAAACAAATATATAACAAATAAATGTTATCAAAGGTAAGATAAGTTATTTTTCTACCAAAGTGGACATATTTTTCGTGTTTTTATTTAATGTAACATGTTTATTCAGCTCGAAAAGCTGACAGTGTTTACCGATGTATTGGAAAATTCAAAATGGCGGCCGACTCTCTCTCGGAGAGGGTAAGTTTGGAAAAAGGTGTAATAAATAATAAACTAGACAAAATACTGTTAGAAATTCGCTCAATATATGTTACCGTGACATAAATTGACATATATTCGGTGTTTTTTTAATAGTATTTTGTCTAGTTTATTATTTATAACATCTTTTGCCAAACTTACCGTGTTAAAGAGACAGTCGGGCGCCATTTTGAATTTTCCAATACATCGGTAAACACTGCATGTTTTTCGAGCTGAATAAACATGTTACATTGAATAAAAACACAAAAAATATATCCAGTTTGGTAGAAAAGTAACTTATCTTGCCTTTGATAACATTTATTTGTTATGCATTTGTTTTTTGACAACTTTTTCGAATCTATGTGTACAGTAATACAAACCCGAATCCTCTTTTCTTTATTTTTACATAGGAGCCACCACTTATTAAGGCCCGGAGGCCACTCTAGGATGAGGAGTAATGCGTGTACAGTAGTCAATGGGATAATATCGTAGTAATCGTTAGTAGTGGAAATGTGGTAAATTGGATTACTTAAGGGGATGGTTCATCCAGAATTTGTTTACGTTGGACTTGAAGACTACCAAGTTGTAGTCAGCTGGAAAGCAGGCAAACGGAAGAGAATTCCACACGCATGCACTTCTAAGTTCATGGAATGTACATTCTGGTTTAGACACAGATAAAGAGTTGGGGAAATTATTGACAGTGGTTTCAGCTAGACGAGTGTTTTTCATGAAAGTTTGGCAAGGAAGGACTATAGATTGGAACTTCGACGAGCACTTGCCAGGAAAATAACAATAAAGCAGAGACAGGCTCGCAACGACTCTTCTGTGAGAAGGAGGTTGCAAGGAAGAGAAAAGGGCATCCCCTCACTAAGCTACAAAGTCTATTTTGAACACTGTCAAGGCTGGATAAGGTCTTTCTAGAGGCTCCTGCCCAGATAAGGCAACAGTACTCCATCATTGAACGCATCTGGCTTTTATAGATAGACTGAATTGCATTAGCGGTGAGATATCTAATGGAGCAGTAGAAGGATCAACCATTTTTCTAGCAACCTTGGAAACAGATTTGATGTACGTGTTCCATTTCAGATCAGGAGTAAAGGTCAAGCCCAGAAGCTTGTCAAAACATGAAGCCTCCCTAAGACGAGAGCCATTCATTTCAACTGATGCCAGACGGGGAACAGAGCATTGATGATGTAAAGATAGAGGCTTGGTTTTAGATGCATTAAAAGTAATGAGCCACCTCTTTTCCCATTGTACCACTTGCTCAAGATCAGAGGAGTGAGAATGAGAGAGAACTTGGTTATTTACGGCCTTTGATGTGTTGTCATCAGCATAAATGTCTACGAACGACCTTAGGATGTGATTTGGGAGATCATTGATGTAGATCAGAAAGAGTGTTGGGCCCAGCATGGACCCTTGAGGAATTAATATGATTAATTAATTGAGCATTAATATTGTGAGCTTCTGATTTCTGCCTATCAACCACTACTCTTATGAACCTATCAGAGAGAAATGATTTAATAATAGAGAAGACATTTCCAGCTATGGTATAGCTGGAGATCTTGTGAAGTAGACCTTTAACTCTATCAAAGGCCTTTGATATGTCAAGAACAATTGCATGAGAAAGGAAGCCCCCATCATTGCTAATCCTATGAGATATAACTGATAGCACATCTGCTGTAGATCTAGCAGAACGGAAAGCATATTGCATGTCACTAAGAAGGTTATTTTTGCTGAGGTGTTTGACTACTTCTCTATTTAATATGGATTCCAGCAGCTTACTCATGACACACAGGAGACTTATTGGTCTGTACTGAGAGGGAGATGACTCATCACCTGAATTCTTAAATACAGGGCATACTAATGAGATTTTCCAGGGTGTTGGGAAGCACTTCTCTTTAAGGCAACGCTTAAAGAGTTTTGTAAGTATGGGGGCAAGTTCTAGTTGAAGCTTTTTCAGCACAATGATTGGAATGCCGTCAGGGCCAGTTGCTTTACTGGAATCAAGGTTCTAAATTAGCTTGGCAACATCATGCACAGATATTTGTATGTTGCAGAGTGCGTTGTCCGTTATAGGAGGAAATACGGGAAGTTGATGGCCTTCGTCACTTAGGGTAGAATTAGCTGCAAAGTTCTTGGCAAATAGTTTTGGCTTATCTGATTGCTGACGAGATGACCTCAGGTCCATTGATAATGGTTGGGATAGAACGCACACTTCTATTGAGGATCCTGTTTGCTATTTGCCAAAACTGGTGGGAACCAAGCTGCTGCTCAGCTAGTTTGGATTTAACAGACTGAGCATATAGCTCTCTTGCATTTTTTTTATTACTCTTTTGCAGTGGTTGCTGGCAGTCCTGAAGGCAGCTTTAGTCTCAGTGCACCTATTACGTTGGTAGCTATGGAAAAAGTGATTTCTGTGCGCGATGGCAGCAGCACATTCTGGGGAGAACCATGGCTGGCTGTTAGGTTTTTGTTGGAATTTTTTAGATGGTATGAATTGGTCTATGCCTACAATTAGCCATTCGGTCAGGTCTGATACTATGGAAGACACATCCTTTTTAAACATGGAATGCAGTTGTAGATCGGATATAAGTGTACAGAAGCTATCCCAGTTAGCAGTAGAGTATCGATATACAGAACAGAAACCATATTGTGTGTCACTAAGAAGGTTATTTTTGCTGAGATGGTTGATTACTTCTCTATTTAACACAGATTCCAGCAACTTACTCATGACGCACAGGAAACTTATTGGTCTGTATTGAGAAGGAGATGACCGATCACCTGAATTCTTAAATACAGGGCATACTGATGAGGTTTTCAAGGTGTTGGAAAGCAATTCTCCTTAAGACAATGATTAAACAGCTTTGTACGTATGGAAGCTAGTTCTGGTTGAAACTTTTTCAACACTATAATTAGAATGCCATCAGGGTCAGTTACTTTACTGGAATCAAGGTTCTTGATTAGCTTGGCAACATCACGCACAGATATTTGTAAGCTGCATAGTGTGTTTTTTGATACAGGAGGAAATACGGGGGGGGGGGGGACGGCCATGGTCGCATAGGGTAGAATTAGTTCTTTGCAAAGAGTTTAGCTTTGTCTGATGCTAACGAGATTACCTCAGGTCCATTGATGATAGTGAGATAGAGCACACACTTCTGTTCAGGACCCTGTTTGCTATTTGCCAAAACTGATGGGAACCAAGCCGTTGCTTAGCTATTTTCGACTTAACAGACTAGGCATACAACTCTCTTGCATAATACTCTTTTATAGTGATTGCTGGCAGTCCTGAAAGCGGCTTTAGTCTCAGTACATCTATTAAGTTGGAAGCAATGGAAAAAGTGATTTCTGTGCTCAATGGCAGCAGCACATTCTGGAGAGAACCTCGGCTGGCTGTTAGGTTTTTGCTGGAATATTTTGGAGGGTGTGAAGTGGTCTATATCTACAATTATCCATTCCATCAGGTCTGATACTATAGAGGACACATTCTTTTTAAACATGGACTGCAGAGGTAGATCTGATATAAATGTACAGAAGCTATCCCAGTCAGCCATAGAGTATCGATATACTGTACGATGGAGAAGTATGTCTGAGGACTTATTACATTTCATTTTTATTTTAACTGATACAACCAAGTGGTCAAAGATCCCAGTAGAGACAGAACCGAAGATAAACATAGCGCAAGGTAAGTTATGAGAAAAAGTCTAGAAGACTTGCATACTGACTGTCAGTGTCAAGCACATGGGTGCGTTTGTGAACAATCTGAGTGAGGTCGTAAGCAATGGAGAAATCGTGACAGAACCTCCCCATAGCCTGTCTTGTTTGAGTGGATTAACCATTCCACATTGGTGAACATTGAAATCTCCACAGACGGGAATGTTAGCCAAAGAAGGAGCAGACAAGATGTGGTCAATTTTCTCAAATATGCTCTTAAAAACACTAGCTCCGCTGTTGTGGGGGCGATAGAGGGCAAATATAAACGCAGTGATGTGAGCTAGTGCAACCCGAAAGCATATATAGGGTAAATTAGGATCTTCTCTGGAGATGACCCTACCACATGGAAAGCCATCTTTAATGTAGGCACATATTCCTTATGGCGACCTTTGTGGTCAGATTTGGATGTTAAGTTAGAGTATCCTTTAATTATGAACCCATCTTGGGAAATAGTCGATCCAATGCCAGTTTCGCTTAGGAATAATAGGTCTGGTTTGGTTTCCTACAATTGGATTTCAACCTCTGGACAGTTGGAACGTAGACCCCTGATGTTGGAGAAGGAGGAGTCTACGTTGGAAGTTGGAGTTCTGGGTGTATATGTGTATTTTTTCTGGAGAAGTCTTATGATAGAGTTTTGGTATTTGTGGAACAGGTCGACAGACTTGATTAGAGCAGGGTAGAGAAAGAAAGTAAGAGACAAAAATATTTTTTATAGCATATGATAAGATAACGCTGTAACAATTAACAATTGCATAGAGTATCTCCACCAGATGCTACTCTATGGTCCAGAATCCATTAATCAAATGGCAAAACAGCAGCCCTAGTACTTTGCACTTGCTGATAGGACAACCTCAGTGGTTAATCCAAGGTTCGGATCCCTGACTATCAGACGGATAACGTCAGCCCATATAAAAAGTTTACCTACAGCACCTTTACTAGTGACATAGCCACAAGGATAGACACTGAAACAGAAAATTTCCGACATCTCAAGCAAAAATACTGCCGACATAGAATACAGCTTTTTCTTTTCCTTTTGTCAGAAGAATCACTCATTGTAAATGAGCAGTGAGGGACAAATTAGAACAAGTGAGAGTTTCCCATGAATTTCTACTAGCCTTTTCCTGCATGGCAACTGAAGCATGCTTGTTTTATTTTTTTCCGAATTAATTTTATAGTATCGATTATAACCGAGGTATTATGCGAGAGGAGATTCCAACACTCCATACGTTTTCATTGAGTACACACTGCTAGAAGATCACATCGATTACAAACTATCGGTCACCATCTGTTTACCTTGTGATATTGACATATACCCAGAATGAGTATAATACTCATCTAGTATCTTAGAGAAATAAAAGGAGAAGGGGACAAAAAATGGGGACGGGATTATCAAAAACAAAATAGAGAAACTTCTTAAACGCTTAAAGATCTCTGAACAAACAAGCTTCCTTTTAGTCGATGTCATTAAACTTTGCTGAATATGGTTTTGATTGTTCAATATTAAGATTTGTTGAATATTGTTGAGACTTGTTGAATATTGTTAAGACTTGTTGAATATTGTTGAGACTTGTTGAATATTGTTGAGACTTGTTGAATATTGTTGAGACTTGTTGAATATTGTTGAGACTTGTTGAATATCGTTGAGACTTGTTGAATATCGTTGAGACTTGTTGAATATCGTTGAGACTTGTTGAATATTGTTGAGACTTGTTAAATATTGTTGAGACTTGTTGAATATTGTTGAGACTTGTTGAATATCGTTGAGACTTATTGAATATTGTTAAGACTTGTTGAATATTGTTGAGACTTGTTGAATATCGTTCATACTTGTTGAATGTCGTTAGAACTTGTTGAATATTGTTGAATATAGTTTAGACTTGTTGAATATCATTGAGACTTGTTGAATATTGTTTAGACTTGTTGAATATCGTTGAAACTTGTTGAATATTGTTAAGACTTGTTGAATATTGTTGAGACTTGTTGAATATCGTTGAGACTTGTTGAATATTGTTGAGACTTGTTGAATATCGTTGAAACTTGTTGAATATCGTTGAGACTTGTTGAATATTGTTGAGACTTGTTGAATATTGTTGAGACTTGTTGAATATTGTTGAGACTTGTTGAATATTGTTGAGACTTGTTAAATATTGTTGAGACTTGTTAAATATTGTTGAGACTTGTTGAATATCTGTGAGACTTGTTGAATATTGTTGAGACTTGTTGAATATTGTTGAGACTTACTGAATATCGTTGAGGCTTGTTGAATATTGTTGAGACTTGTTAAATATTGTTGAGACTTGTTGAATATCGTTAAGACTTGTTGAATATTGTTGAGACTTGTTGAATATCGCTGAGACTTACTGAATATCGTTGAGGCTTGTTGAATATTGTTGAGATTTGTTGAATATTATTGAGACATGTTCAATATTGTTGAGACTTGCGTAGACTTGTTGAATATTGTTAAGATTTGTTTAATATTTTGAGACTTGATGAACTTTGTTAAACGTTTCAGACATTTTTTAGCTTTATCGAATTTGTTGAACCTTTTGAACTGTGATGTAAATATTTTTAACGTTTTTGAGTATTATGATAACTTTGTTTCTTAGATTTATCGAATGTTTTTAATGTTGTTGAGTTCTGTTGAACTTTGTGATATAGTGTTTTATAATGACCTATATTTTAACAGATGTTTAAATTGGCCTCATGAATAGTTAGACGATACTTATAATGAGTACTTTTAAAATTGCAATTTAACTGTAATGAGATGCCTAGGTAATTCAACATTTAACTGTATTTACCTATTATAATTACTCCAGCGTTGCAGGCAATTAAATACTTTCTTTGATAACGATTCTTGAGGTACTTACGCACTTACAAATTCAATTAAGAAAAATCCGTTAATTCGAAGCGGACATACTGGAGTGAATTACTAAAAGAAGAATTACATTAATTTAAAAACCATGGCGAGAAGGGAACGATCCTTAGCAATTAGATACCGATAACCTACCCAGCAACCATGTGCTTACTCATCGCTCAAACTTCTTCACATTCATAGTCAACATAAATTAGAATAAATTGAAGACATATACAAGGCTGCTGCAAAGAAGGTAGGTTCCCTCTCTCATGCTAGAAAATTTAACACACCTGACAGTATTCCGTACGTCTACAATGCCACCATTAATACATGCATGCATTATTGTTGCCACTTTTTTTTACTTGGGAGTCATCACTTATCAAGGCTCGAAGGTCATTCGAGCATAAGTGTTAATCAATGTAAGTTGGTAGTTTAGTAATCGTTAATGGTGTAAATTGGGTAGAATTTGATTATTTATGGGGAACTTGTTTACATTAGATTTGAAGGCTACTATGTTGTATTCAACCGGGAAGCAAACCAGTGGAATAGTGTCCCACAGACGGACAGTTTTGGGAAAGAAGCTTTGTTTAGAGAATCTATGTGAGGGGGGAAATAGTATATAGTGGTTATATCTAGTCGATTACTTTTTGTGAAAGTTTGGAAAGAGGGACACATAGATTGAAGTTTAGGTCAAACACTTTATATGAAAATTAACAGGCTTGCAACATCTCTTCTGTAGGAAAGAAGGAAAAGAAAACGGCATCCCCCCTACTAAGCCGGTTTTGAACTCTATCAAGGCTGGATAGGGTGCGTCAAGCAGCTTCTGCCCAGATGTGGTTACAGTACTCCATTTAAGAGCATACTTTACTCTTATGCAGATAGAGGATTGCATCGGCAGTGAGATGCTTTCTGGAACGGTAGAGTGATTCAACCATTTTCCAGTGATTTTGGCAACATATTCGATGTATGTGTTTGATTTTAGATCAAGAGTGATCTGAACATTTGAACTGTTGCATCTACCACTGGTTTTTCATTGTTAGAAATCGGCTGAAAAAAGAGTCTCCAATCTACTAGGTCCTGTACTATCAACCACGGCATGGATTAACTATAAAGAAGTCTACTATACACTCCCTCAAGCATGGATAATAGAATATTTAAGGATGTGTCAAATATGTAACAAAATCATCAATGGAAACATGGTGACTGGAGCTGACACCTCGACGACAACACCTGACATAGATGAAAAACATCTTTCAAAGAGACTCTCTATTTGCACCATTGTTGTCATGTGTATTTTGCTACTCACCAGTATTCCCATGAGGTGATGTGTAGGACAAAGATTTACCGAAGTAAAGGATAAACAATCTCATGTATACGGATGACCTTAAAGTATTTGCCAAAAATAAAGCATAAAATAGCTAAAAACATTCAGGAATACAACTAGGATCTTTAAACAGCATATAGGAATAGGGTTTAGAATGGAAAAATATTTACTGATTAAAATGATGAAATGGAACAGAAAGTAACGGCAGACAGAATTATCCAATCGAGATATGATGAACGCACTTTGTGAACGTGAGACGTATAAATTCCTAAGCATTCTAGAAGCGAACTCTATGAAATCAATAGAGATGTGTAATAGTAAATCTTCTCATGCACTCACCTCCAAAAGACAGAAAGTCTGTTCTGTTTGCTGTCAATACACAGGGGCTGGGAGAGGAAGAAGAAGCGGTAGACGTGGTTGGATTTATGGGAAAGAGGGTGAAACTTACAGCGAGAATTCCCGAGATTTGAGAGGAATAAAAGACCAAACTCGGACAGATAGGCGATTGCGTTTTTTCTCAAACAGAGAAAACGGTGAGAGGAGAGAAAAAAATCCCTCCCTAAAGAAAGTTCCGGCTCAAAGTGAGAAAGAAAGTGAGGCTGAAGGACCCAGCAGTTTTTAAGCTATCTCGGCATACAAATGGCAGGCAAAGCATTTGATATCCGTCTTATCCCTGAATTTCATGGCATCTTTCAAGATGAAAGAGGCTGATACAAAACAAGAGCACACGAGAAGAATAAGAACACTCTTGGAAACTGCATACAAAGTTTAACAGAAGCCGAATGAAAGAAATTAATACTTCGGCTGCATCTCCAGAAGGATACTATGTACCCTTCATAAAAGGGGGAAAAAGAGGAGCAAAGGAATATGGATCAAAGAACAGAGAAAATAAAGACCATGGCCAAATGCACTTTAACATCAGATGATACGAACCAACTATATAAGAAGGAAATAGGAAGTAAGCTAATACGTACTGAATACCGTGTCGACGATGCGACAAAAGGTTAAGAGAATACATAGCACCCAATACAGAGTGGATGATTACCACTGCCAACAGCATTGCCAATGTGAAAGATATCGAGAACAGTGGAACGCGAAACAACAAAATAAGAAAAGAAACAGCCACAGAGACGATTCATAACACTGACTAAAGAAATCGCAAATGAAAACACATGATTACGGCACATAACACTTAAAAACGAAATAGATTTTAAGATCAGATTTTTTCGATTTTCGATACTTATCAGATGAATTTCTGTACAAAACATATCTAAGAACACTGCCAGACATATAAATTAGCTTTGTGTAAAATTTGCAAAAATTAGGCTCAGCCGTTTCGGAACCTATGAGGAAGGAAATCCCTCACATACACAAAGTGATTTTTATATAATAGCAGAAAAGAGATAATCAGAAAACTAATATCCATGCATATATCACTAGATTCGAATCGTGATCTTTATCAAAGTAAAGGGTTTTCACGTTCGAGTCCGGCCACCGCAGCTAATTTTTTTTCGGTCGTACGGGCACTTCCGGCTATTTTGATTGAAAGAAAAGTTAAAAAAAAAATTTTCTTTTAGGATTAGGGGATTTTGTTTTAAAGCGCACAGGCAACAAAAGTGCTCAATATACGGAGAATAGCTTCTTCTCTTCGTATCCCTTGTGCCGAAATATTTGGCGGGGAGGTTGTCACGTACTTCTTTTTGGTGGGCGATTACATTTTCGTGTTTTTATCCGTTCTTTTGTTTTTGAAATGTTTGTGGGGTATCACCGTTGTTCACGATCGAGTTTGAATATAATAATGAAAAACTGCTCAATATCCTTAGTGTGTCTATACGGAACTTCATGTGGACCCGGGTAACGCCGGGTATCCATGCTCGAATATGTGTCCAACAAAGAAGAGAACAGGCAGCTATTTTTTAAATATTGCTTAGACGCCATAATGAAAAGTCTAGAAAATATATAACGCAAAACACAGGGAGGCTGGTTACCGTTAAGTGTTAGTGTGTATAATACGGAGAACACTAAAACGAGAAACAAAATGTCAAAACAAAAGGATAAACGGGAGAGAAGCAACTACATTGATTATTTGTAAGATTTATAAGCGATTACGCACAAGAAACATGAACACGGCTGCGAAAAAAGGATACTTGAAAAGAGAAACGGAATAGCTATTGATGTCTGTAGAAAATAATACGATTAATATTATTCGTATGAAAAGTCAAGGCAGTTTACATTTGCTGTCATCCTTACGTGGAAAAAGAGGCGAAACAAGAAACGATATCACAAATGAGTGGATTAAGCTGAACCAAAACGGATATAAAAAGGGACGTTTTAATGTATTTTGGTAAGCGTTGTGTACACTTAAGAAGTGGAAATAAGTCGAGATATGACTTAGAACTTCAAATAACTACTACTACTACTACTACTACTACTACTACTACTACAACAATAATAATGATAGTAGTAGTAGTAGTAGTTGTAGTAGTAGTAATAATAATAATAATTATAATACGTTTAAGGAATCTCGCAGAGAGAAAAATATAGCAATTCTAAAGTTATATATATATATATATATATATATATATATATATATATATATATATATATATATATATATATATATATATATATATATATATAAGAGAATACTGAAGAGAAATTCTTGACTCGCTCGGTAATCCTTCTTACACAGTGGGGCGCCCAATGTAGGACGCTTAAAAAACAAGAACATACTAATCAAAACTTAAAACGGTTTCTGGAGAAAAAAATCGACCTCTTCACAATGATATATGGTAATAGTCCTTCGCAAATCGAGAAACCTGATAGGTGCCGTTTTAAAAATGAGTTTCATGAAAATAAGCGAAGTGGCCTTTTAGGCTTCTTTTCTTTTTTTTTTCTTATTTTTCATCTTCTTTCAGAGATTTGCTCTTAGCGAGATCAAAAAGAAGGAAATGCTTTCAGAGATGTTTTTTATCTTCTTTAAGCTTTTCAGCAAACATTAATTCGGCTCGTTTTTTTTATTTATGAATTTATGAGTATCGTGATGTATTATACAAACAACTTTTCAAAGTATACATACACACATGTTTACATTTATGCACACACACATACATATATAATTACTATATTTGATATACGTATATAGTAACATATCTCTCTACTATCTCCCCCCCCCTCTCACTATTATTATTATTTGTGTGTGTGTGTGTGTGTGTGTGCTCGCTCATACGCACATATATATATATATTTATTGTATACTATAGATTGTAAATTCGATTTTTAATGTATAATATTATGTACAGAGTGAAACGATAAAATTGTCGCCCGTGAAAAGCCGACATGATTACATTTCCGTTTTATGAAAACTGATTTTCTTCTTTTTTTCTTTTTTTTTTTTGTTGCAGACCATCTACTAGTTGGCCAGTGGTATACAAATCCCAGGAACAATAGGAGCCTTCTATCATGTCTGAAAGTGGCACCATGTTCAACGAGCGTGATCGGATTTGAGCCGCTGTACAACTCATGCTCTCTGCCGATCCAAATTATGACAACAAGACTATTGCCAGCACTCTGAAAATGCATCGCTGAATCGCCACGAATAACAGGGACGTGTCCAGGGTGATGAAAACAAAGTTTCCGAGTCGGTTATAGTCTTTGGTGTGGTTTCAAGTGAAGGCCACATCATGTCACCTCACATTTTCGAAATCGGCTTGAAAGTTAACACCAAAGTGTACCTGGATGTGCTGAAAAGTATGGGGTGACCCCCTGGGTGTGGCAGCAGGACGACGTCGACCCACAAGTCCAAAGAAACCCAGGCTTGGCTTAAGGAGTACTACGACTTTGTACTTTTCTTTCACTGGCGCCCCTCCCCCGTTTACCCGCTGAACTACTCCGTTTAGCCATACGTTTAACAAATAAGAACTAAAATAATTTCTTTTTTTACTGACTTTCATTTCAGATTCATTTCTGAGTGACGGCGTTTATATATTTGTTTTATTTTATTTATTAAATATCTAAAATTAAAGTTTACCCTCTGTCTATAATTAATTACCATCCCTCTTATGCGAATTAGCAATTTTTTGGCATCGTCAAAATTAAAAAGAAAAAAACCCTTCTAGTTTCAAGAATAATCTGTACGGATTTTCCAAATGTCCGGGTCCATCGCAATATTTTCAATTTGGCCATGATTTGATAATGATGTAAAGACATTCTTTATCTTATTATTAACTATGCATTTGTGATTATAAGTTTTAGATGATATGTAAATCTACCCTATTTCATGCATTGGGTTATTCGGGTTTTCATGTGTAAATATTATGAATCGATAAACGATACTTTTAGTTAAGCAGTGCAAGTAGTTAGAAGTCTCCCCCGTTTGCCTGTTTCCCACCTGACTACAACTTGGATGTCTTCAAGTCCAACATAAACAAATTCCTGATAAACCGCCCCCCCCTGTAAGTAAGACACTTTATCAAATCCCATTGACTACCATACACGCAATAACCCTTATCCCCGAGTGGCTTCTGGGCCTTGATAAGCGGTGATTACCATGTAAAAAAAAAGCAGTTATTTTGTAGAAGAAAATGTAAGTGAATTTGAAGTTTGAATTTTTTCTCAATCATTAGCTTTCTTAATTTTTGCGGAAAGCTTAGATTTTAGGAAATAAAAGAAATTGCTATCCTAGATTGGTAGGGAAAAACTTTCAATATCTTAAAACCTGCACGCCGCAGTGTTTTTTTGTTGTTGCTCCTTTTCCTCGTGACACAATGTCCACATCCCCCGAATAAATGCACTGGGTTATAATTAATTTTTAGTTCATTCTTTTATTTTCATTATAGATTACAGGCGGACGGTAACACCTGCTATCTAATAGGCCACACTACCCTACTTTTATTTGACATGTTAGGTAAAAACACAGAAGAATCACATCACACAATCAAATCCCCAGGTTAAGAATGCGTTTATAGATACAGCACGGTACAATCATTTTGGCCACGGGTGCCAGTGTCTGCTATTTTACTGGACTGGCAGTGGTTCCTGCTAGCAACTGTAGTTTAATTGTTTTTTTTTTTTTTGCAGGTGGGGTAGGATGGGGGGCATACTTCCACCGAGCAACACCAGTACACGGGTCCTGCTAGTTTTATAATCATTTGAAAGCCCTTTGAAATGATCATTTTTTTTTCTGTTAGTTTAAATGCTTTCAAATTTCTTTTAAAATTCCACAAGTGACAAAGAAATTAATAATTTCATTTAAATTAATTTCAAAAGAAGATTAAACTACTGACGATTTTACATGAGCAATTGCGTGTGTGTGTTGGTAAGAATATGTATTTGTTTATAATTGCTTATTTACCATATATTATTTTTATAAACAAACTGTAACCCTTAAATAAATCAGATCGGTCTGATCGAAACAATATAGCCGAAAAAAAAAAAAAAAAAAATTCGAATCAATTTTTAAAAATATTATTCGTAAGCGGAAATTTGTATTTTATTAACTTCAAAACAATCACTGAATTCAAAAACAGTAAAAAAAAGAGAATAGTTAATTAATGATTTTTTTTTCAAATAACTATACAAATCAGTTGACCCTGATAAATAATCTATACACCAAAAAGATATTTGTTTTTGTTGTGAGAATCTGAAAATGTGAGTTTAATATAACAACGGCATACATACAAATAAAAGAAAAATATCCGGATTTGTAGTGTCGTAGTAAAAAAAAAAATTGTTAAAAGAAGTATGATTGGTTGTTTTTTTTGTTTTACGGCATATCAACCCTTATTTAATGCCGAATTTTGAAGAAAATTTTTTTTAATAGAATATATTTGTTTTTTTGCAAATCAGTTTCTATTTAACCCATAGTTGGGAACCTAATAGGTACTACCACTCCGGGTCAGAGTGGACCTGGGAGCAATGGCAATTAAAGGGTGGCTCCACAAGCTGGGGCCTCACCATCGGATATAGTTTAAGGTCATATCCAGGACCCCCATTGAGGGACTTTTACCCTCTGCAGGGGGGCAGTCGGCGTATTCTAATGCCCCACCGACAGGGCCGAAAAGAAGTATGAAGTACATTTTAAAATGCATGGAACTTCTTTTTTATATATAGTTTTCCGTATATGAGTTTAGACATTGAAAGGACTTTTTGGCTATATATGAATGAACGCTATGAAATAATCGGTATGTGCTGTAATCTAATCAATTAGCGAAAAAAGCATTACTAAAGAGTGAAGTAGATTCATTTTAAAGTGTACGCTTTATTTATTTGTTTATGTTTAAAGTGATAAAAAACCCGAATGTAACGATGAAAATAGTTTACTTATTATAAAGTAAACATATGTAGTAATTGTTTAACTGAGAACTGAAATAAATAGACAAAATGTTAAATCCATATTTTTTAAAATTAGGTCACAAGCTGCTTAGGGCATAAGCCGCTTGTAAGGCAAAATTGTCACCGTTCTATCAAGATTTTTAGCTAAAATAATGTTAGAAATTGAAGCGAAATAAATTATACGCGTGCAAAGGACAGAGAAAACGATAATAAGCAAAAGGGCTAGCTAGAATAAAAAACTGATTTTACTATTTAAACATTACTTGATGATCTGAACAACTTAATTTTATGAATTATATACATAATTTATATATATATATATATATATATATATATATATATATATGTGTGTGATTACTTCATTTAATCACATAAATTAATATACGAAAATATAATTTTATGAGTAAATTTTTTAGTATTTAGTTCAACAGTGCCCAATAGATAGGTAGAATAAGGTAGTAAGTTATGAAAATAGATATGGCAATTTAGCTACACAGAATATTCCACGTAGCTGTATTCTGTGTAGCTTACTTGCCATATATATTTTCCTAACTTACTATATATATTTTTTATGAAAATAACCTAAAACTGGCATCCAGTTGCTTTGAAACCCTAAGAAATGATAAAGCTCATAATAACGAAATACTTAATTGGGACAGTGGAAAAAAAATAACAAAATACATAAAAATAACCAATAATGATAACACTAACATGAATAAAAATATAAATATAAAAAATAATAATAACCCAAATCCTAATAGCAATCACTCATAAAAATAGGAAAGTTAATAATGAAGAGAAACGTTGTAACTGTAGAATTTGTGCACTTTATCCATACCAAAATAAGTATTGTTTAGCAAGATAAATACGACAAAATTATCATCATTGCCAAAGAAATCTGAAATAAGAACAATGACACCCATTGATTTTAAAACTAGATATTATGACCAAAAACGCATTCAAATACAAAACAAACAAACAAAGAAAAGAAAACACGCCAAATAAAAACAGCATTAGCGATTCATTACTGCAAGCTCAAAGAAAGCAGACGTTCACCAATAGTGGAGTGGAAAATTATACGACAGGCCAGTACATGTAGAAATTTAGACGATCCGTGTAGATTATGTCTGAGCGAGAAATTTTCAACTTTAAAGACTCCTAAAATCTATTAAACTGCAAAACTGAAAAACCAAACAACTGTATGCACAAAATAAACTTTATTTTAGTATAACATTACATAAGAGAAATAAAATAACATAAAATAATTATTAAATAGAAGTGCTAAACTAATCCAACAACTAAAATAGAAGTAAGAGAAAGTGTTTCAAACACGCGTTAAACAATGCCATCTACTAATTTGACACATTCACAAGAAGGACAAGTTATTTTTATACAAATTAGAACAAAGGAAGTCGAACCTTTGTCTGAATAAAGTCTTGCCATTAGCTAATCGAACATTAATCTGTAGGCTGGATCAACAACGAACCTGATTGGTTAGCTAACTAAACTATATAAAAACACAGAGCAACATGAATTCCCATGCATTTTAGTCTGACGATTCCGTACGGGGATGAAACGCAACAAACTTAATTGCAATTGTAATATATTGATGTTGGCATTCTGCGGATGTTCAGCGTAAATACAGACGCCCTGATATTATTGTAGATTTTTGTTAAAACTGCAAAAGTATTTATCTAAGCTAGCAGGGACTCCAGGCGTAGCCCGGTCGTAAAATACGCTTAAATATGTTATTTTAATTTTTGTAGATTTTGTATATAATATTATAGAGACAATTTTTTTTATCGATTCATATACATATAATTATAAAACTCAGACCAGCTTGTTTACTTATGCGTTGAAACCGCCTATCCAGTTTGTGACTTGCGGTTTCCAAAAATTCGTCTGCTTACCTATTTCATGGCCACCCTGTCTTAAGCCTGATATTAAAAGCCACTGCGACTATTCAAAGCATACGCAAGGTCAACAATTGTTTTTGTTGAACTTAATTTAACATGTTTTCCTTACAGCTAAATGTAATTTAACTCCGTTGAGTATTAAAAAATGATTTAAATATATACAATATATAACTATAATCATATTTATAACCATCTTTACTGCTTTTAGTAGCGTTCCTGTGGATTCTAACGATTTTTTTCAGACCTTACTTAAAAAATATTTTCTCTTCAAGGAGAAGAGAGCGAGGTAGAAACAGTTTTAGTAGGGCCTCCTTAATTTTAATTAGTGCTTGCAGTAGTGCTCTGGAGGCTTCATGTGTTTTATTTTTTCACTCATCACTTAAAAAATGTTTTCTCAAGATAATAAAAGGCAATATAATATCAAAATCACTTTTTATTTTGAACATTTTTCATCTTACTCCTTAAGGGCCAACGGGTAAACTAGTATATTATAAAGTTGTGATTTCAAAAATAAAGAATATATATCGATAAAATTTGGGTGCATCAGCTTGAATCGAAACTGAAACCCAAACTTATATATATAAGCATATGCATATCTAAGCTGACCTAATTATTAACGCTAATTTTCGCGCTTCTTGTCTGGGTCAGTTTGACCTTGTTTTCAAATTTAAATCTTCACCGCTTTTCGGGTGTTTTTTTTTTTTTTTTTTTTTAACCTTAATTTTTTTGATTCATCCAGCCTTGACAGACGTGTTTTTAAATATTCTCTCCAGTACTTTTCTTTTAATGATTTGGAATTCATTCTATTTGCGCTTTTTTCCAAGGAACTCTGCCTTTTGGATTATTTTGAACCATTTGGAATTTACCCATTGGATTGAAATTTTAAATTCGACCGTTTTGGATTTTACCATTTTTGGATTTTTACCCTTCACCGGACTGTCCATTCATGTGAAATCTTTTTATTATTTTTCTTTTGCCTCCTGTTCCCCTTACCTCACCCTTTTTTTAAGCAAGTAAGATCTGTGACTTACTTGTAGTTTCATTAAATACTTTTATATGCAAAATCCGATCCTGCATTTTGCTAATTCCTGCCCTCTGATGAGAAGGAGAGTATTTCTTCGAAACTCCGCGGATTAAGGACTATCCACTTATCTTGTGTTTCCTTTTTTAAAATTAAATATGTTTTTAACTCTTTTTCAAGATGTCTTTTAACATGTTTTATTAATCATTTGTTCATATATATATATATATATATATATATATATATATATATATATATATATATGTATGTATGTATGTATATATATATATATATATATATATATATATATATAGCTTGAGTTTCTTCAGCTTTAATCAAAACCGAAACCAAAACTTATGAAAAATTCTTGATAAAATTATTTATTAAAAAAATAGATGACTTTCGTGCCATCAGCTATAATTGAAACCGAAACCAAAACCAAAACTTATGAAGATATCTTGGTAGCATTATTTACAAGAAATGAACGGTCATAACAATTAAACGACAGTCTCTCAGAAGAAAAAAGATGTAAGCGTGGCACACAAAATAACATACACGCTATCGTATTAATATATAGAAGATAATTAAAAGAATTTAGCAGCAACAAATCCAATCATAAGCATTAAAAAATCTATAAGATAAATCAACATTGCAGACTTACAAGAAAATCATTTTTTTGTTTTGTTGGGAAGGGGTGGCAGGAAGAAATTGTGTCTATACATAAACACTGAATGGAAGGTACTGTTTGATGTGAGTGAAAAAGTAGACGCTTGCAGTAATGCTATCATCGACCTTAAATTCGGAAGGTAATACAAAAAAAAAAAAAAGACACAAACAACACCGCGTAGTTTGCGTCCCCCACACACCAATACACACGCACGCACGCACACACATAAAGAAATACCGTTAAAAGTCATTTTATAGGCTAAGGGGCCGTTAAAAGTCAATTTCATCCAGAAATATAATGGTCGGTTTCGTCGACACTCCCTCACGATTTAAAACATTGCAGACGACAGGCAAGGCACTTATTCTCATACGAAAAGATATAATAATGCACATGGAGTGGTCTCTGTGTACTTGTAACATACTGATTAATTCGAAAAAACAAACAAACAAAAAAAAAAACGCAAAAGCGTTCTATTTTGCATCCTAATAGTAAACAGAAGTTCGCGTGACAATATAATTTTGTAATTAAATTTTGACAATATAATTGTAATTAAATTTTGACCATATAATTTTGTAATTGAATTTTGACAATATAATTTTGTAATTAAATTTGGACAATATTATTTTGTAATTAAATTTTGACAATATAATTTTGTAATTAAATTTTGACAACATAATTTTGTAATTAAATTTAGACAATATAATTTTGCAATTAAATTTTTCCAATATAATTTGTAATAAAATTTTTACAATATAATTTTGTAATTAAATTTGGACAGTATAATTTTGTAATTAAATTTTGACTGAAAATGTCTTCGTCGAGTCATCTGTCAATCACTCAAAGATTAGAACCACCACTCGAAAGGTGGTGGTAATATCTGGGAAGAAGAATAACCTCAGCAATAACTACTAAACAAGGTCTACCCATATGTACAAGCGTTTTTGAAAACTGCTTTTATTAGCAAAATTAATTTTCAGTAAGTTTCCAAATGTATATAATTTTCTCAGTGTATCAAATTTTATCAAGTACAATTTCAGGTAATATATAAATATATTTAAAAAAAAAATGACAAACGAAAAACGTTCCAAAAGTAATATATCATTTTTTTATTCCGCCCGAATAGATTAGAAGGGATTGTAAATTGCATTGTTATGATGATTGAGTTAATGCAATTATGACCTGTAATTTTCATCTCTTTGTTGCAGATATTGATGGTGTGAAACGCTAAAAAAAAAAAAAAAAAAAAAAAAAAAAAACCAACTCCTATCACGGACCTGCGTCAAAAGCAGAGATACATTGTTGAATTCTTCTATGCAGAAAAAAGTGAACCAATCACCGGCGTCATTTGAACGTTTAGGAAGCCGATGCAGTTAATATCAGTATAATAAGAAGATAGGTTCGTCGATTTCAGAGTGGTGACAGAGATGTGAGTCACAGAGCGTACTCTGGGCTTTAAAATGGAGACTTTAAAGAGGCAGGCAAAAATGCATTGAGAATAATGGCGACTATGTTGAAAAATACACTCTGGAGCACAAAAGGTCGCCCGTTTAACGTCTTCGTCACTTTTGAACGCTTTAGTTTTTGAGTTAAAAAAAAACAGGGGCCTTACTTTTGGAACGACTCTTATAAATAAATCGTGGATTATTTTCGATGAAACTATCTAACTAGCGTAATGATACACGAGTTCTAGATTAAAGCAAAAGTCATTCCACTTTCAAAGTATAGAAATATATAGATTATCGATTTAGAATGACTTTATAGACGTACTAGAATCAAACGATAATGAATTGAATACGTCTCTCTTACCATTAAAATTCATCAACAGATACGCGTTAAGTTTACATTTGTTTGAAAAAATAATAAAGAGGAGATTATAACATAATCCGGTGAATTTGAAGGGCGACAACTCAATTACTTTAAGTACTTAATGAGCCATTCATTCTTTTTATCCTTGAAAGGGAGACAACTATGATATCTTGTAAACTTAAATTATAGTTATAGTTTGCCAAATTATTACTGCCTTCACTCATGAAGACATATCATAGTTGTATTGCCATCATCTAACTAATCTTAGAATGCTATAGTACTTGTTTTTAAGAAACCCGCATACACACAGACGGACATTTTTGAATAGTTCCTATTTACAATACCTCCCCATGGGACAGAGTTAGACACCAAGGTCGTTTTTTTAACGTGGAGAAAAGGAACAAAAATTAAAAATTGTCTCAGTCGTGAAGGACTTTTCCTCCACTGATAGAGAACAACAAATTGAAATGCAGCATCTGAAGAACAGATACTACACTGTGATCGTGGCCCAAAGGCCACATTGGTGAATAGTTATTTCCGTAGTTGAGTCATAATATTTGAAATTATAATAAGGAAGTTTTGGATTCTTTCAATTTAACCCATTATATAATCTATTAATAATAAGATTTATTTTTAACTGCAATTCTAAACTATATTCTGGGCGTTTAACAGTATCCATCTTTTGCTAAAAATACAAATCAATCTCATCCAGAGTAACTATTGAAATGCCCCACGTCACTAACTTAAACATTTCCCTTTCAATTCAATTACGAGTGTATGAGGGTAATATATTTATTATATATAACATTAATATATATATATATATATATATATATATATATATATATTGTTTTTTTAAAACTATCTTTACATAACACCAAAAGATGGAGGAAGTGAGGAAGCATGACTGTGGAAATCTTTTTACCTGAATACGATGTACAGTATGTTAAAAATATACCATTTGTTATAAAAATCTAATGGATAAACATCTGAAGAAGTTGGTGGGGACAGAATATTTTTACGGAAACATAAATCGTAAAATTGCCACTCATTAATGAAACAGCTGTAATGGAAAAATCCAGGAAATAAACAAAGGTTATAAAAAAAAACGTGAGTCTTTGAATTTTCAACAAAACTTTGCACTACATATATATATATTTTCATAAGTTTTGATTTCGGTTTTGATTCAAGTTGCACCCAAGTCATATGGATATCTTTTTTTTATTATATATATATATATATATATATATATATATATATATATATATATAGTGCCGGCAAAAATAAAGTCCGTACTAGTAATTTTTTCCAAAATTGCAAATTTAAGCTAAATTTAATCTAACTGTTTAAACAACCTATACCTCATTTGATTCGCCTTTTAGTTCGCTATAATTTTACCTGTTCATATTTGACTTTTAATTGAAATATTCTAGTGTTCACGTCAATTAAAACAAAATAATGGCAAATTGAGGAGGCAAAAAGAAAGTCCGCAGCAACAAATTCGCTAAAAACCAACGTAAATGTTCATCCCTAAATCAGTTGAAAATATCAATCAACAGGCAACAAAGCATCTCTAATCGTAATTGTTGTTGTTCCAGGTTATACGACGTAACATTTAGTCCATATGCCACGACTTTCTCTTAGTGATCGTCAGGAGATCATTAATCTCGACTTTTCTGGTTTATCCAATCGAGAAATCTGTCGCAGATTTAAATGTGATGAGAAAACGGTACGAAAGACTGTGCAAAAGCACCAAAACACTAGCAGTGTTCGTGATGCCCCTAAATCTGGTCGTACTAGAGTTATTTCTAACAGGGAAGACAATGCTATCAAGAACCGCGGCCTAAGAAACAGATTTGAAACGGCTCCCTAAATCTAAAAGCATTGCAATCTTGTTAAAAAAGTCCTCTCTTTCTACTGTCAAGAACAGATTAAAGGAATTTAATTTGCGAGGATATGTTGCAAGACGCAAGCCAATGATTTCTGTAAAGAACAGAAAGCGGCGTCTGGACTTCGTCAGATGCAATGAAGATCATTACCCTTCATATTGGTCAAAAGTGCTTTTTAGCAACGAAAGCAAGTTCAATAGGCTAGGCAGTGATAGTAGGCAGTACGTCCGTCGGAGGAAAGACGAAGAATTTAATTCTAGCTGCTCAGTTTCCACACTGCAAGATGGTGGAGGTTCAGTTTTGATGTGGGGTATTATTAGTACCAATGGTCCAGGGCCTATATTTCGCTTCCAAGGTCGAATTAATTCGACCAAGTACATTAATATGTTGACTGAGCACTTTCTACCTACTTTGGTCGGAATTTGGATGATAATCCCATCTTCATGCAGGATAATGTTCCCATTCACACAGCTGGCAATATCCAGAGGTTCTTTGAAGAGCATGATATTCCGTTTGGATTGGCCTGCGCAATCTCCAGACCTCAATCCTATCGAAAACGTTTTGCATTACATCAAGCAACAGCTACGCAATGATAAAATTTCGAATTTGGAAGAACTTTGGACAAAAATTAAGAAAAGTGGGATGCTCTTTCCTCGGAGTATTGTTGCAGTCTAATTCAAGGAATTCTCAAAAGATTGCATGCTGTCAAATTGAAGAAGGGCTATGCTACTAAATATTAACTAGTTCATTGCGTTCCTGTTGTATTTGTGTTGCATTAATGTTCTAAAGTTATATTTAAATAACAATTTTCCATTGTGCAGACTTTCTTTTTGCCTCCTCAATTTGAAGTTATTTTTTTAAATTGACATAAACACTAGAATATTTCAATTAAAAGTTAAATATGAATACGTAAAATTATAGAAGAATAAAAGGCCAATCAAATGAGATATAGTTTGTTTAAACAGTTACATTAAATTTAGCTTAAATTTGCAGTTTTTTAAAAAAATTACAAGTGCGGACTTTCTTTTTGCCGGCTGAGTGAATATATATATATATTGACGCCAAAAGAAATCTGCACTTGTCATTTATTCAAAAACTGCAAATTTAACCTTACTTGTATGTAACTGTTTAAACATTCTATACATCATTTGATTCGCCTTTTATTCCTCTATAATTTTCCATGTTCATATTTAACTTTTAATTGAAATATTCTAGTGTTCATGCCAATAAAAATAACTTTAAATCAAAAAGACAAAAAATTTTTTAAATCTAACTTTAAAACATTAAAAGGAAATACAACAGGAACCTATTATATTATCCTTTTCAGTCCCCACCCCTTAATTCCTGCTTCCATCTTATCTCGCAATTAATTATAACGTCACCAACTAACTTTAGGAAGAACCGCCCCCCACATCCGCTTTTCTTTTATATCGCAAGTTTCTTAAAACGTGACTAGCTAAAGTCCAGAATAAAATCACGCTTTTCTTTTAACGGTTAATTAAAAAAAAGTCTTTTGAACGCTATTATTAAAACTTAAATTCTTCTGTATAGTTTGCATTTTGGAGACGGAAGTGTTTTTGTTGAGACAAGTGACTTCTATATTAATCGTACTTTTTATTTTTAGATTCAAATATCAATAACTACATTTTATTTCAGTATTTAATTTATGTATTTCTGTTTTATTAAATGCTAGCTTTTTTCTCATTCATAAATCTTTATTAATCTACTAAGTTGATTGCAAAAATAGATTACGTAATTGTATTCATTTTTAGTTCGTGAGAGGGAATCTATCACCATACTCTCCCTTAAACACCTCTGTTGGACTTTTATTAAGTAGAATACTTAATAATTCTTTTTTTATTATTTTTTTTAATGGAGAGTAGAAAACGCATTGTGGATGCGTTATCGGCAGCTCCCGTTACTCTCGCTTCTCCTTATTTGTCCCTCAGTCCTCATTTTTTAATGATGATTTTTCTGACAAAGGGAGAAGAAAAAGCTGTTTTCTAGGTTGGCAGTATTTTGCGTGAACAGTTGGCAGTGATGGCGGAAATTTTCTGTTTCTATGTCTATCCTTGTAGCCATGTCACTAGTAAGGGTGCTGGAGGTAAACGTTTTATCTGGGCTGACGTTATCCGCCTGATAGTCAGGGACCCGAACCTTGGATTAACCACCAAGGAGGCTGTCCTATCAGCAGGTGCAAAGTACTGGGGCTGCTGTATTGCCACTTGGTGAATGGATTCTGGACCATGCAGTAGCTTCTGCTGGGGCCTCTCGATGCCATACTAGTGGGTAATTGTTATGGCTTTACCTTATCATTAGCTACAAATAAAAAAACAAAAATTCTTTGTTTCTTTTTCTCTCTTAGTTTCCCCTCTCTGTCCTGCTCTAAGTAAATCTGACAACCTAGTCCACAAATTCAAAAATTTCATCATGACAAGTTTCAAGAAAAATACACGATTAAACCCGGTTCTCCAACTTCCAACGTAGACCCCTACTACCATGTCTCCTTCTCCAACATCAGGGGTCTACGTTCTAACCTTCCAGAGGTTGAAACCCAATTACAGGAGACTAACCCAGACCTTTTATTTTTAAGCGAAACTGGCATTGGACAGGTTATTTCCCTAGAAGAGTTCGCAATTAAAGGATACTCTAACGTAACTTCTAAGATCGCCATGGGCATGGAATATGTGCCTATATTAAAGATGGCTTTCCATGTGGTAGGGACATCTCCAGGGAAGATCCTAACTTACCCTATATGTGCTTCCGGGTTGCTTTAGCTCACACTACTACATTTATATTTACTCTCTATCGCCCCCACAACAGCGGAGTTACTATCTTTCAAAGCATATCTGAGAAAATTGACCAAGTCCTATCTGCTTATCCTTCAGCTAACATTCACGCATGTGGAGACTTCAATGTTCACAACGTCGAATTGTTGACCCACTCAAACAAGACCGATGATGAGGGGAGGTTCTGTCATGATTTCTCCATTGCCTATGACCTCACTCAGATTGTTCATGAACCCACCCGTGTGCCCGACAATGACGGTCAGTATGCGAGCCTACTAGACCCTTTTCTCACAACTTGCCCTGAACTATGTTCAGTTTCCGTTCTGTCTCCTCTTGGATCTTCCTTGGTAGAGACCAAAGTGGTCAAATTTTCTTTAACTTTGACACCTATTATGACTCCTTAACATTTACTGTTTTGGGCTCAAATTAAGTTATTAAGTTAGATCCACGTCCAAGGAACCTATATCTAAAATTTCAATTGTTTAGAGCCAAAATTGACGGAGGGGTTTGGTAGAGTTCTCAAAGGTCAAATCGTTGAACTTTGACCCCTTAATAGCCAAATTTCTGGCCGAAAATGGATGACAAAGATTTTCGCAAAATCTCCATACCCTGTATATCAAATTTCGAGTCTGTAGACTGAAAATTGACAGAGTTATTGTGTCGGGAAATGTACCCAGACAGACACAAACAGACAGACAGACACTTTAACTTTTATAGAAATACTAGCATGGGTTCCCAGCGTTGATCGAGTGTTTGGAGGTGTGTGTTGAGCAAAAAAAAAAAAATGGTAGTAGGAAAACTGGCTCGAACCCGTACCGCGAAGGAGGAAAAGAACGGGGGAAAACGTGATGTCTTTGCTGTTACGACCATCACCAAACCGGAAGTGACGTAGGTTTTAATTAAGGCTAGACAATTGAAAAGAAGAGATCAAAATATCGGTGAAAAAAACGACCCCTCCCTGTAGAAAAGTGCCTAGATAAGGGTGAAGAAATTAATGTTTTTAGCCAATTTTTCGGTATTGTCGTCTGAAGGGCCGAGTTTCAAAACGATACTGATCTTGTGAAAATCCGTCGCCTATGTCGAAAGTTTTAGGCAGACATGCAAACATACATTTATATATTGGTAGCTCAAATTTTCGCCCCAAACCAATTAAAAAGCTTGTCCTATATCTGAATACCCTTTATGTAAAATTTCAAATGTTTAGACCAGAAATTATCTGAGTAATTTGGTAGAGACCGCAGAGGGCAATTTTTTTAAAACTTTGATCCCTATTATGACCTCTTAACATTTATTGTTTTGGGCTCAAATTAAGTTATTAAGTTAGATCCATGTCCAAGGAACCTAGATCTAAAATTTTAATTGTTTAGATCCAAAATTGGCGGAGGAGTTTGGTAGAGTTCTCAAAAGTCAAATCATTGAAATTTGGTCCCTTAATAGCCAAATTTTTGGCCGAAAACGGATGATAAAGATTTTCGCACACCTCCATACCTTGTATATCAATTTTCGAGTCTGTAGACTGAAAATTGACAGAGTAATTGTATAGGGAAATGTACACAAACAGACAGACACACAGACAGACACTTTCACTTTTATAGATATATAGATATATATATAGTTATATATATAGTTTATATATATATATGTGTATATATATACATATAGTTTATACACACACACACACACACACACACACACACACATATATATATATAATGACGTTAAATGGGCTGGTAAACAGCAAAACAAAATAAACCAAATACAATACGCAAAAGTCCAGCTAGACCAACTTTCTCTCTCAACTTCCAGCACGCCTCTCTCCACTGTCTCTGCCAACATGCATTTTATCAGAAAACTGACCCCATTTCACTTGCATACATGTGCAGTGGAAGATGAGATCTCGTGAGATTCTACGATATTATACTTTATAAATCCATGGCTGCCATCTTTAATTTCTCTTTCTCTCAGATCCCATCAGAAGGTAAATTGTATGAGCGCACGACACACACATACGGAGACACTTTCCTCTTTGATTATTACATTCAACTCTACATATAGTTTAAACGTTAGTATAAAATACTAGTGTCTGCGGACATAAACATTTTTTAAAATATTTATTAGCAGAATATTTTCGTAATAACCTTCTTTTTATGGAAAATTAAAGTTAAGTCATTTATAGTGAACTGGAAATAAAGCCGTGAATTAACTGTTTGCATCAATCCAAACTACTAGTCTGTTCGAATACTCTCATTGCTGTTTGATTATGACAAGTCGCTTACGTGACCTCATAAGTAACTTAATTCATATTCATTTAAATGTTCATGTTGATAGCCGAGTGGTAGAACGCTAGTTTACAAATACATGATTGACTTTGTTGATTGGGTTCGAGTCCCGCACCTAAATCAATATTACTTCCTGCATTGATGTTTTCGTAAGCATTAAACACTAATGTCTCTAAAATTACTAATATTATTGAAAAAATAGAGAGAGAGAGAGAGAGAGAGAGAGAGAGAGAGAAAGAGAGAGAGAGATGGAGAGGAATTGAGGTAGAGAATAGAGAAAGAGAGGAAGAGAGGTGGCAAGTTGATTTAAATAAGTTTTCAGAGTAAAATGCTTTTCTCTCGTCACAAAAATGTCATTCTTAATCGTATGTATCACGTCTTTTGCTGTTCCGCACTTGCGTAATGTGTATGTGACGATTTGAGTTCAAAAGACCGAAGATTCTTATCGCCCGTTATTTGATGAGTTGCATTCGTTTTAGCCGACATGTGTAGAAGAGGTAAAGAGGTAGGAGAAGAGAGTGTTTGAGTAGTTCCCGGGAAAAAGGAATGGAGCAGAGAGAGGGAAAGTGTGTTAAAACGGTATGCATTCGTGCGTGTCTAGTGTGTGTGTGTGTGTGTGTGTGTGTGTGTGTGTGTGTGTGTGTGTGTGTGTGCGTGCGCGCGCGTGTGTATAAAGCTATCCCGATAAAATGTATAGACTCTTTAAATGACCATAAAACCAGCATTTATTATAAGAAAGGAAAGTTTCATACATCAAAATACTATGAATAAATATAGAAACTAGCTAATTATCGAAAGTGTTCGAATTATTAGCTAGAGTGGCCCATGAACAACTGACAATGCTGATTGAATTCAAAACGTTTCTAATCAGTTCATATGTTGATACATCTTCTTTCAATGGCTGCTTTCAGCTCATTCATTGCAGCTCGTTTTGTCGTGTGAATCTTGTGTTTAACATGCCCCCCCCCCCAAATCCCTGGGGTTCAAATCCTGTGATCGTGGACAGTACTCGATACTTCCTCTTCGTCCTACATATCGGTTTGGCAGGTGACAATCAAGGTATGCTCTTACATCATGATGATAGTGGGGAAGTGCTCCATCCTGCTGAAAGTACCATTCTTTATTTCTAAATATCTCTTGGGAACCTGGCATAGCATATTTAGCATGTTCATGTAGCAAGTTGAGATGATTTAAAGAGTGTACCCATTTTATTGGAACGCTCTGTATATGTGTGCGTTTGCGCGCGTTTATAATATATTGAATGTGAGGGAGGAAATAGAACTGAATGAAGCAACCTTTTAGTTAAAAGCAAAGCGAAGTATCTGTTCTGGCATTACACTTCATCTTTACTGCCTTCGCTCACTGAAAAGGGAATGCTTACCTACGGAGTCTATTTTTATTTTTGTTCTATAACAGACCCCCCCCTACTTTATGATGAGCTAGAAAAAAAAAATTAAAAACCGACCTTGTGTCTGACTCTGTCGTCATGGGGAGGCAAGTTAGGAAATCTTCTTTACTCACTCAGTGTTTGAGATGTAAAGGATAACTTTAATAGAATACTAGCAGGCCGCCCGGCGTTGCCCGGTCGTAAGATACGCTTAAATATGAGTATAATTCATGCAGATTACGTATTTATTGTTATTATAGAGACGATTCTCTATCGATTATTATATTAAGCCTCATATAAAGTAGGGAGATCCAAACCAAAACAATATATATACGACTTGAGTGCCATCAGCTAGAATCGAAACCAAACCACAGAACTCTCCACCTTAACACACACACACACACACACACACACATATATATATATATATATATATATATATATATATATATATATATATATATATATGCATGCGTATGGGCTAGGCTCAGAATGAAAAAAATAACAGAGTGACATGTACAAAAAGAAAGAAAATGGCGGGAAAATCGAGGAAGAAAAAGCATCGTGGAACTGTGTTGTCTTGTAAGTTAATTACAAAGAAAGCGTTGTTATAGTATTAAGTTTTTATTAACACTTACATACAGAAATACACGATGAGCTCCGTGTGTATCTTAAGAAGTGCTCAGAAATGTTTCTCTTGTATTCATACGCATTGACTGTGCATAGGTAAGTAGTTCTTAAGATAGCTCCAAGTATAAAGAAAGAAAGAAAAAAAGAAAGAAGAAAAGAAAGATGGAAAAGAAAGAAAGAAAGAAATGGGACGGAAAACAAAAAGTGAAAATAAAGAAAATAAAAGAAAGAAAAAAAACAGGCTAAAATAATCAACAAAGTAAAAAAAAAAAAAAGGAAGTGGAAGAAAGACGGATAGTCAAGAAATAAGAAACAAAAACAAAGCAAAATAAAAACAAAAGAGAAATAAAGAAGAAACGAAGGGAAGAAGACAGAGAGAAAGGAAGAGATAAAAAATATCAGAAAAAAGAAGAAAAGAAGAAATGAAGGCAAGTGGGAGAAAATTACAGGAAAACACTTGCAAATGAAAGAAGAGAAAAAAATGAAAAGAAAGAAGGGCATGTAAGGAATAAAGAAAGTAAAATAAAAAATAACACAGAAGTTATCCCCCCCCCTGCGATCACTACTACTTGAATAAATAAAGTATAATTTATCCCCCTGCTCTGTAATCACGCCTACTTAAATCGTGTAATCAACCGTTAATCGCAACGTTTGTCGGATTTGGTCAAAAACGTAATAAGTTTATTTTACATAGGTTTAAAATGGTCCGTTTTCTTTTTTTGTTGATTCAGGGGTCATTGTCTAAGTCTATGTAGGAACGAAATTAAGGGTTTCCTTGGATTGTCATTACTTGTTTCGTGTAAATAACCATTAATTGAGCAAAAACTAATGAACTAAATGTTTAGATTTTAGGTGACCATTTTGACATTATGGATTGCAACTTTCCAATGCTCCCAAATTTGGGCATCAAGAAAGTTTATTGCGACTTTAACTCTTTAACTTTTCAATTCCTAAATTGCCATATAAATATATTCATGGAATTAAATTATCAAGTAATCCACTAATCCGTCAAAGATAATGCTTTGGAAAGAGCACGAATCTATAAAGCTGAAAATGGAACTCATTCACAAACACATAACCATAACACACACACACACACACACACACACACACACACACACACACACACACACACACACACACACACACACACACACACATTCTCACTCTGTCTCTGTCTGTCTCTCTCTTTCTCTCTCTCTTTTTCCCTTACACATTCTCTGTAACGAGGTGATTCTGGGGGTGATTGGAAAAAGCAAAATAATGAATAGAAATGAGTACAATGACTAGTCTATATTACTTCACTAAGTAATATAGACCAAGGGAGAAGTAGGCATCGCGGTTGTAATACGACTGCGGTTGTTTTGATTATTGCAACATTGCGACTAAAACGTAAATTGTAAACATTTGTTTTGTTTTGATTTTGAACACGTCGATTGAGCAATGTATCAAAAACAATGGCAGACGTGCGTAACCGATTAAGAGAAGATTATTGGGGGGGGGGATAAAAAAAAGTCAGAGAACAGATGTGATGAGTTTTTTTTTTTTTTCCTCCAAGACGAGAAAGGAGTATAAAAGTAAAGCGAAGAAATAGAAACGAATTAACGGTGGAGATGTAAGAGGAAAAAGTGAGTATCTGAATGTGAGTGAACGGTTCTACCTTTTGCTCTCCCCCAACGCAGCATAAGATTGGGGAGTTGGCAGCAATTAATAAACGACGTGAATGAAAAGGAATATCGACATGCAACATCAAAAATAACTTGTGTTCGGTCTCCTTCATATCTACTGCAGTACCTTCTGCGATGGTATTTTTTATAAACGTTAACTTCTTACAATTTTAGCTTAGTGCTTGTAGCATAACTGTGTTGCGGTACACCAAGTAGATTTATTGGTAAAACGTCAATCGTTTCACAACTCGCATTGGATTGTTTGGATTTTGAAGAATGTATGAAACACATTTGCATATGTACGTTACTGATCGAGAGATTATTGGGATACGCGTCGGAGAATAGACTTGACGATTGAAGTTTATTCTGGGATGATCAGAAAAAGCAAAATGGCGAATAGAAATGGTAGGTGATAGCATCATGATTGTGAGTAAGTGTTGCATTTGGAATACGACTGTGATTGTTTTGATTATTGCAAGAGTTGAGGCTGACATTTTAATTGTAAACATTTGTTTACATTTTGAAGAATGCTGACTGAGGAATGCATCAATCACAATTTCAGACGTTTGCCCATGATCGAAAGAAGATCGGGCAAACATCAGAGGACAGACTTGATCATTGTAGTGAGTGGACATTTCTGCCTTTTGCTCCGCCAGTTTGGGATTGGGGAGCTGGCTGTAATCATAATCAAAATGTGCAAAAAGAAATGTTGGCATTCTACATGCAACAAATTCTAAGCTATATATATATATATATATATATATATATATATATATATATATATATATATATATATATATATATATATATATATTATTAATTATTTGAGGGTAAACAGTTACGTATGGTTGCTACAAATAGCCATCTGTTTCAGTTAATGAAACTTCCTCGGGCGACCCGGAACCCCTCAACGCCACAAAGAAATGGAAAAAACTGAAAGAAAATTTCAATATTTTATTTATTTATTTTTTTTCAATTTCTTTTATTTTTCCCATTTTCTTTGAGGCATCGAGGGGTTCCGGGTCGTCTGAGGAAGTCTAATTCATTGAAACAAATGGCTATTTGTAGCGACTATATGTAACTGTTTACCCTCAAATAATAAAATATTGTGCTATTTTTATTGAGCACTATCTAACAACCTCGTTGTCTTCATTAGTCCCGACTTTTGAACATCTCAAACCTGAATATATATATATATATATATATATATATATATATATATATATATATATATATATATATATATATATATATATACTTCGGAGTAGTTTTTATTTAACAATCAGTGGTTATGTAAACGTGAGATTGTAGGTTTAATACTCCTGCCACAGAACTTCTGATAAATATAATGTTTTCACTTTGACTTTCCATGTCTCACTGACTTTAGCAAATAGGGTGCATACCTTTATAACTATTTGCTAATATTTTCACTCCTCTGATGAGATGGTAGACATCGAAACCCTATAGGTTAAGGAGATAAACTTTCTAAAGCATTCTTTGTCTTGCTTAGAATAATAAAAATTCTTTGATATGAAACTCAACCACTTCATTTCATTTCAATGAGAGTTTTTTGAAATTCATTGAATTACAATTTAATATATATATATATATATATATATATATATATATATATATATATATATATATATATATAAAATAACCTTTCTTGTTTCCGGTTTCTTTTATTTCTGCTACATAGCTTTTGTATTTGAAAGCAAGTAAAAGACAAGGGATCGATGTTTCACATGTGCAATGAATACATAAAAACAGGTCATATCGAACAACTGAACGTTAGTGATGAGAAACACACCAAGAAATCGGCAATAAATACATTTATTCCCATGTTGGATGATTATACATTTTTACCTGTGACAAGACCCACACTTGGAAATGGAAAGTTAGCTACAACTAATAAACGAAGCGTGAAAAAAGGAATGTCGATATTTTATATGCAATAAATTGTAAGCTATATATATATATATATATATATATATATATATATATATATATATATGATTGATATGTAGTTTGCTTGAAGCATTGTGTGGGATAGGTATGTAAAAGAGATTTAGAAGGCCTCACATAGCTACACAACTTCCGGCCCTTCATCCAGCATGCTTTGAATCGACCTGTTACGCACACCATTTGAAAAGGGAAAACTTTTCCGAAATTAATAATGGAATACGTCGCATGAATACAAGTAAGACATTTTACCATACAACTGAATAAATAATAAAATTTTACCATACAACTGAATAAATAATAATAATAATATATATATATATATATATATATATATATATATATATGTGTGTGTGTGTGTGTGTGTGTGTGTACTTATTGATTTGTAAATCACCACTTGTTCTCGTCTCCTCTTACCAACAGCGACTATAATTCATTCCTCGCATTGTGACAGCCTTCTAAATCTCTTATATATATATATATATATATATATATATATATATATATATATATATATATATATATATATATATACTAGCAAAAGTACCTGTCGTTGACTGGGTTCAAAAACAGCCTACAGAAAATGGACTCTGACTTATGAAAGTATGATAGGTTATGAAAAGGAAGGGTTGTAAAGAGATAGCTTCGAATTTGGAGGTATCAAAACCAAAGCAAAATATGATGAAAGTAAAAATAAAATAGATAATTTATTATATCATACCTGTTCACACCGAAACACTTATCACAATATTCTGTGGATCTATATTAAAAAACCTTGTTAAACTTTGTGACATATTTCCATTCTTTGGAGGTCAGGCGCGAACGAACACCCCATAATTTTATTATACCATATTTCTTCAAACAGAAACATAATTATCAAAGTATACTTACACAGATAGATATGAAAAGTCTTTATTAAAGTTTTTGCCTATTTCCATTCTATGGAGGCCAGGCGCGAACGAAGACCCCACAATTTTATTATACCATCCCTATTTAAGTTAAAACATACTTATCAAAGTATTCTTATGTAAATCTATATCAAAAACCCTTGTAAACGTTTTTTTTTTCATTTTTAAATTTTTTATTTCCATACTTTGTGGACCAGTTACGAACGCAGACCCCACAATTTTAATGAACCACCGTTCTGCCAAATCAAACATACCCATTCCTGTGTCTCGATACATCTTCTATCATTATATGTGATCAGTTTTCTATAATAGTCAACCATATAGGAGCCTATTCGTGACCACACACACACACACACACACACACACATACAGACGTTCAGCTGTATATATATATATATATATATATATATATATATATATATATATATATATATATATTCAAACACTACCGTATTTGAAGATATGGTTAAGTGACAGTTTTAGTCATTTAGAACTACTTTAAAGTTTCACCGCTTACTCATTTTTCGACCAAATTTCAAATCTATATTGTGAAAAAAAAAATCTTTTTTTCAATTTTCGCTCAGTAAAACAAAAGTTATGATGAATTTACTGGTGTTTAAAATCGTAAAATAATGCAAGGAAGTGAGCGACGCTTCTTATGACTGGTTTACATAGCAACCACGTCGCTTCAGCGACTACTGTTGCTACTAATTCATTGCTGTCGCGCCAATAGAAGCAATAAGTGAAACAAAGAGAATGAAAGCATGAAAGGGAGATAATTGGGAGGATTTTATTGAAAGCACATAATTGCCGTACATTGTTATTACATATTTTTTATGGGGCAAAAAGTAAAAATAAATCAAAGCTTAAACAAAGAACAAGTGAATTTATTGGGAGCCTGGAAAAATGGAAAGATGCGAGCATGAAAAGTAATATGGTTAAGCTTAAACACGGAAAAGTAAAGGACTTGTTGTTAAAACTGAAAAAGAAAAGGACAAGATATTCTAATAAAAAATATAATAGATTTATAACTTAAAATATTGCAGCATTAGGAATTTTTAAAAAGTTCAATTTATTATATTATGATTACATAATCATATAATTTATGATATAAGATATATTCATATGATATATATTCATATTTTTATGATATATTATGATTATATAATCATATATTATGATTATATAATCATATTTTTATGATATGATATATTATGATTATATAATCATATAATTTATATAATCATATAATTATATAATCATATAATCATATAATTTATATATTTATTATATTATGATTATATAATCATATATATTATGATTATATAATCATATAATCATATAATTTATATATTTATTATATTATGATTATATAATCATATAATTTATTATATTATGATTATATAATCAATTCTTAATGCTGCAATATTTTCAGTTATAAATTTATTATATTTTTTCTAGAATATCTTGTCCTTTTCTTTTCCATGTTTAATATTACTTTTCATGCTCGCATTGTTAAATGAGAATATGTGCATCAGGAGACTTCTCAACCTATATACTCAACGAATCTTTGGTCAACAGACTTGAAATTTGGCATATAGAGTATTCAGACATGTGGACAACTTTTTAATCGGTTATCATCCGGAAAAAAGGGCTGCTAAGGGGTCAAAATTGAAAAATTGACATGTAGGAGTCATCGGATTCTTTTTATATGTTTGCTGTTTCACGAATGCGTATGCATGAATCATAGCCGATTCCTTATGTTATGAATAAATAGGTTTGAAAACACTTTTTTAAGAGCGTATCAAGCTGGCCTAATGGTTATCGTACTTGACTCACTGTCTTTAGGTTTTGGTTTCAATCTCAACTCGAGTATTTGTTTTGTTTACTTACAAGAAGTGAACTGCTTAGAAAAAGAAAACGTAATACTCGCATACATCTGTCTCTGTTTCTGTATGTATTAAAAAATATGATATTTAGCCGTATTTTACGACCGGGCAACGCCGGGCAGCCTGCAAGCATGAAATAATCTTACTCGTTTTATCTTAGCTTCATTTCATGATATAATGTTGTTACGAAATGACAAACGAAACTAATAAAAATTAGTCAAAGCTTTTATCGTCACAATTTTTTAAAGATAACGTCAAGAATCTACGTGAATTTCTCAGTTGGGGAATCGATTAGTTTATAAGTTTGGAATTGCCTTTTCAATCGTTAAGAGCACACATTGAATGGATGCATTTTGTGCATCCACACATCAATTTAAGAGGGTCTGGCTGTTAGTTGGTCTGTCACGCTGAAATTTGAAAATATTGTCCTTGGTCTGTCACGTTATGTTGTTTCAAATAGCATTTTGAGAAAATCTGCCTGTTTTCCCCTGTTTGCTGACATCCGTAATGAAGGAAGAAAGGAAGAAAGGAGAAAAGTAAGAAAGGAAGAAATGAGATTAAGGAAGGAAATAGAATTAGAATACGGAAATGAAGAAAGAAGGGGGAGCGGATGTAGAAAAAGAAAGGACAAGAGATATAATGAGAAGAATAGAAGAAAAAAGGAAGGGAGAAAAAGGAGAAATATGGAGGAAAAAGAAAGAAAGAAAAATAAAGAAAGACAGAGAGTGAAGGAATAAAGTAAAAAAAAAGAGACGGAAAGAAAGAAAGAAAGAAAGAAGAACAGGAAGGGAGAAAAGAAAGAAAAGAAAAGAGAAGGCTTGAATAGCTTTAACAAAAAGCGATATACTTGAAAGGAAAGAAAGGGGTTTTAAACTAGGAAAAATGAAGAAAGAAATTCTGTGATGGGATCAACCAAGCTATTTTTGCAACTGGGTTCCTTTAAGAAGAACTGGATTACCACTATAAACCGACTATATCCAACCTTAACGTTCTCGGTGGTAAGTAACCAAAACTTTCCTGCCATCTCACCTTACTATCATTAACTTATAAGTTACCGGTGTGAGTCGGTGTTCAATTCATAATCGGGATCTATCAATTTTTAAGACCGAGATTGCAGATGCAGGAATCTCTAGAAGTCGAAAGTAGTAGAGTATCCACGGGACCGTCAAAGGTAAATTTAACGTAATCTCCGATTAGCAAAAGGCTTCCACCAAACCACATTCTCACACATATAAAATAAAAAAAAAATGTGAATAACTTTGTAAAAACAACGACACTTGACAAAGAACTCAAGATTGCTGTATTGAAATGAAATAACATTTATTTACGTGTTTAAGAAATATTTATTCAAATCGTTCCAATTTTAAGTTTTTTTTTGCAATGAGTGTTCATCAGGCTTAGCTAAATGAGTTTCTCATAAAAAGGGGCACGAAGTTTAAGATTACTGATTTTTATGAATAGAGGGACACACGTAGTTAGAGAAAAGAAAGTCACTAAACCATGTAAACGGATGAGTGTGTGCGTGTGTGTGTGTGTGTGTTCATCACATAAGAGAACAATAGTTGGAAATAAAGTTTGTTTAAAAAGAATTAATTCTCGTTCGATATGGTAACTTTCCATGATGAGAATTTAGGTGCATGACGCGCGTTGGATCATTTAACGTCTTACAAGAATGGAGCCCAGCGTATGTGCTGAGGACAGGTAGCGGTGATATTTACTGGTAGAACTGCATCTTGGACTGTTTGAATTTTGGCGGTTAAAACCTTATATACGGGTGTTCTTGAACATTTCAGTCTGTTTGTTGTATCACTGCGCGTGAAGTGCAACGTAGTTCCTTTATCACATATGTGCGGCTGGATAAATTACGACGTTGTAATTCTGTGCGTTCTGATATCCGTGGGCGTTAAAACAGTGGTTGCTATGAAAATGTCTCTGGCGAAGATTTGTTCCAACCGTATGTAGCGGTCGCTGCAAACTTAAACAACGAAGTATTACAAAAAAGCTGACTGGGAAGCCACCAGGGATCTCATCAGAGATACCCCATGGGGAAATATCTTTTCTCTTCCAGCTGGACAGTGCGCAAATGAGACCACTGAATGGTTCAAAACTGCAATTGAAGCACATGTTCCCACACGGAAATTCTATAGCAAGCCACACTCTCCCAAATGGTTTACTTCTACTTGTGTAGCTGTCATTGCTCAAAGGCAGCATGCGTACCGCAGATTCAACTGACATAAGTCTAGTTCAAACAGTCAGAAGTATATAGAAGTATCCGGTACCTCTATAAGGCTACCATTCGCCCATGTATGGAGTACTGTTGTCACATTTGGGTTGGTGCATCTGCTACTTGTCTCTTGCTCTTTGACAGGGTTCAAAAGAGAGTCGCCAATCTGATAGGTCCTGAACTGTCAGCTAGGCTTCAACCTCTGTTCCATCGACGAAATGTTACATCCCTCTGCATGTTCTACAAGTACTTTAATGCTCTGACGAACTACAAGCACGTATACCCCCTCGACGTGAATACCCCGACAAACCCGACAAGCAGCTAAAACAAAATCCCACCCCTTCACAATAGAGATCCCTAGGTGTAAGAAAACCTTCTACTCCAGTAGTTTCTTCCCCAGAACTGCTAGACTTTGGAACTCCCTTCCGAGATTCTGCTTTCCCAACTGTACTGACATGCAGAAGTTCAAGTGTAATGTGAACAGCCATTTTACTACTCATCTCCCTTCATAATACCCCTGTAACTTACGTCACCAATAAACTTCAAAATGGCACTGTGCCTTGTTTTGGGGTGAAAATTGAAAAAATAAAAAAAGACCTCTTATCCTGGAATGGTTTTTGGCCTTGGTAAGTGGTTAGAAAGAAATAGAATATTAAAGGAAAAAATAGCTAGGAAAAAAGACCAGGATCAAGTGGAAGGGGGGGGGGACGCACATTGATGAAAAATCCATCAACAAACCAAAAAAAGAAAGGAAAAAAAATTTAAGACGACGAGAAAAGAAGTCGGAAAAGTGGGCAGAATAAAGTGTCTACAAAACAAACTTCAAAGCAAATAATTTGAAAACAGTAGAAGAATGGAGTAAAAGCGAAAGAAGGAAGGCGTCAAAAATAAACACGTCAAATTGCAGATTTTTATCACACATCAACAATATTAACTTCAATTGGTGAACGCTCAATGTAGGGGGGATAACTCTTCCTGTAGCTGCGAGACATTGTCACATCAAAAGAGAGGTCATCCGACCGTCGGCAAATAGAACACACTTAACACTTCTTATGTATGATTGTGCGTTCGTGAGAGTGTACGCTTGTGTACGCGTCTGTGTTATTGTAGGCGTGTTCTTTTAAAACTGAAAAGAACATATTCAGCGCTCTCTACGTGCATCTGTGTCTGTGCGTATCTGTTTGACAGTATTTATGTATGCGTGTATGTAGCTAAGTGTCCGTGTTTATTTTTGTAATGTAAAGAACGCACTGAATGCTTTGCGCGTTTGTGTATGCGTTTGTGTGTGCTATGTTTGTGTCTGTATTTTTGTGCGTATGTGCGTGTTTAAAACTTGAACCAGACACAACGCTCTCTATTGTGTTTGTCTGCGTTTATACGTGTTTGTAAATATTTGCATGTTTTCTTCTTTTTTAAAACTTATAGAACACTTAACGCTGTGTATGCATATGGTCATGCATTTGTGTGTGCGTGTCTGTTTTTTAAAACTCAAAAGCATGTGTGTGTGCATGTCTGTTTTTTAAAACTCAAAATCTACTAAATTTTACAGTATGTACAACTGTTAAACGAGTTCCCGTGTGATTCCTAGTTTTTTTAGAAAACATTTTACAGAACACCATTCATAAATAAAAGAGTGATGTTGTTTTGGTATCAAGTGACAAGTATGGATGAGCAAAAGTGTAACAATACACCTGTTGCTCGCCTATTTAAGAATCATTATTTTTTGTCATTGAATTGCGTCTGAAACAAAATAACCTTAACACTTTAGCCAGATGAAACATGTGCAAAAGTGATAGGCCAGAAGTTAAGCAACGATACATCCGGTTACCAAAAACGTGCGTATAGCTGCATTTTTATTACCATTTTTAACTACCCTCCACCAAATGATATTCTGTTCCTATCCATGTATTAGTCAACCATATCTTTTCACGATTGTTACTTTTTTAAATTTAGGGGACATGAGTGATAAAATAGACACTAATATTGACCATGCAGGATCAATCTTATTCATTTACATAGTAATGCCGTAGGTGGACGTATGGACTACCGGCTATGGGCAAAATAACAATCTCTGTTTAAAGACAACAAAGTGCCGAGTTGGCGGTGGTAACGTACATACTGACGTATATTGAACACTCGGCTTGCGGGATCCGTTACATAGATTATCACTTAAGATGCCCCTCTCTTATGAGTAACTGATTTTTAAATAAAAATCAAGAAAACCAATGCTACAAACAGAATCCAGTAAGCCAAATAAACGACACCGATTCATACGAACAGTCTCATTGTTTTCTATAAATTCTGTTATGACATTATGACTTCATTTGTTTGAGAGAATCCCTATCATTTTCTAAGGAAAACTAAAAAAAAAAAAAAAACCAACTAGGATAGAATATTGTGAATATACTCCAATATTATTATCATTACTAATTTAGTAGTTTTAGATCAGTCATTCCTAACGTGGGGCGCATGCCCCACCGGTGGGGCATGCCAATATTTTGGTGGGGAATAGGCAGGACGTGCACCCTTAGGCTTACTATACTATATTATATATTAAATATCACAAAGGGGAGGCATCAGGATTTTAGAAATGCCTAGGTGAGGCATGGCCCAAAATAGGTTGGGAACCACCGTTTTAGATAATCTGATCCATTTCCTGCATCCTTTGTTCCAGATCGTTTGGCTTTTTTGTCCAGTGGTTTTCATCAATTCGCTGTTTTAATACTTCATTGTAATATAATTTAACATTATAGTAGTTCATCCCAAGAACTGCAAGCTTGTGGAACTCGCTTCTGGCTAACTGTTTTCCTCCTATCTTTAACTTTAGTCTTTTCAAAATTGAAGCGAATAGATATCTCCTGTTTTTGCGATAGTCATTTGTCATTCTTGTTAGTGCTATATATATATTTGTCATTCTTGTTATATATATATATATATATATATATATATATATATATATATATATATATATATATATATATATATATATATATATATATACATGTTAAAGTTTGTGTTCCTTGATAGAAGCGCTGGTTGAGTTTGAATAAAATAAAATACGTATTATATACGTTTGAAGCCAAAACAACGCATTATTACAAAATAAACAGATATCTATTTTGTTTGAAATTTATATTGAAATTTATAAATATATTTCGAAGATACATTTCATCATCAGTATGTCTTTCTTTCTTTTTTTTTTGACATGTTGTTGTTAGCATAGGGTCAGTAGAAGTCCGTTTGCTGTTTTTACGGTAGTCTTTTCAAATGTCAGAACGATGCGTTGGTCACGCGTAATTCACGTAAGGGTTTGTGTTCCTTGATTGAAGCACTGGCTAAGTTTGAATAAAATAAATACGTATTAGATACGTTTGAAGCCAAAACAACAATCCAAAAGTGAGGAACAAACATTTCTCTTCTAGAGGAGGGATCTTGGTTTTAGTACTGATAAGGAGACTTCCTTAGTTTATTAAGTGCTCAATATTTTGGATAGAGCAGGTAGTAACCTGCTGTGGGGTACAAATCACCCCTATTTCAGAACTAAGCGGAATCAACCAGTCCTATGAATACCACTGGTTTCAGATACTAAATGGAGACATTCATACCATGTTTAACCGCATGCCACAATAACGTTCCTCTCATACCACTTCAGTGACTCCTGTATTCTTTATGATAAATACATATTATATTTTATACACTTTACACTACTTGTGGTTTCTTTCATTTGTAACCTCTAGCACGGGTCTACAGCATAACCCAAACGTTATTTAACTTAGTTTTAGTAGTGCTCATGATCCTAGATAGAGCAGGTGTGTTTAAACACAGTGTCAACCAGGATAAATACCTTCTCTGTGTTTTTGTTGCTGTTGCCTGGGGTTCCATAATTTATAGTGCTTAATATCCTGCATAAACCAGGAAGTTTCCCCAAATGTGCCTTTAGCAGTTAAATTTAATAATTTAAATATCTTGACTAGTTGGAGCTATTTTTATGTGCTCCGGGCTTCTTGAATTTTAAAGGTGCTCAATATCTTAGAGAGAGCAGGTGTGTTTAAACCCAGTGTTCTGTCCTTCTTGAAAATGCCGTTGTACGGAAACAGTAAACCAAAGTAGTTAATATCCTGGATATAGAAAATAGTAACCCAAAAGTGCTTAATATCCTGGATGAATTATATATTTATAGGGCATGTTGCACCGGAAAAAAAAATTAATAATTTTGTTATATTATTTTATACAAGAAAATATACTCGACATTGCCCGGAATAGAAAATGGCATATACTAATCCAAAATGTGCTCTATATCCTAATTAGAGCAGGTGTGTTCAAACGTAATTTCATTTCTTCTATTTGTTTTTTGTGCCCGCTACCCCCTCCCACATACTCTCTCTCTCTCTCTCTCTTTCTCTCTCTCTCTCTCTCTCTCTCTATATATATATATATATATATATATATATATATATATTGACACAAAGGATCATTAGAAAACATCTTTAAATATATATATATATATATATATATATATATATATATATATATATATATATGTGTGTGTGTGTGTGTGTGTGTGTGTGTGTATGTATATTTAAGCAGAATTCTTTCATTTAAGCAATCATTGTTAAACATAACAGAATTCATCTCGCTTGATCATACTTTTTTATTTAAATTTTTTTTCTAATATATACATATATATGTGTGTGTATATGCATGTGTGTGTATGTGTGTATGTTTTCTATGTGTATCACTGACGTTTTCAATTCTTCGTCGAATCATATGTAGATGACAAAAACAAATGAACAAAAACTGCTGGAGAATCTTTACAATCAGCTAAGAACGCGCATGTGAAATCAGACAACTGAAGAACAAACCGGTGCAGTTCCAGGAGAGTCGTTAATTTTAAAACTCTGCACCTCAGAGTTAGCATTGGATAAATTGTATTAATAAAGACTTGTTTCATATTTTCCTATTCAATGAATAGTATTTTTGTTCGAGGGGATTAGTTTTGCACAGGTAAGTATGTTTTTTAACAATGACTATTTTGTAACGATGGGAATATTTTCTCTTGTAATTTAGGAGACAAGAATTTATGTTGGTTTGTTATGTCAATGAGAACATCAAGGAATGGAATTTTTATTATTTACCTTTAGTTCTATGTTGAATTTAATAACAGAGTTTATTTGGCAAAGGTCCCATAGTTTGTGTATTTGATCTTTATAATCAGGTAAAATAAATAAAAAAAATATCATCGACATAGGTACGCAGATAATGTTATTAAATATTTTCTTTTCTATGTTTGCTGTGTAGCCGCCCCAAAAACCAAACCCATTGAAACTCCGCCAATTTGAGTGTAATTGTTTCCCTTGAAGTCATAAAATGTACTTCAGCCGTACAAATTAATAGTAACTTTTTTCTTTATTTTAGTATTTTTCCAAATTTTTAAGTGGATGGAGAGACGTGTTAGAGTATGTGATATTGATAATTATATCAATTGTTTCTTTTACAGATATCTTCGTGAATACACTATTTACATCAAGCAAAGCAATGGTTTTATTGCTCGGTTGTTTGGTTCGTATGATTTGTAATAGTTCTTGCGTAGAGTTAACGTTATGTGTACTGTGTAGATACGTGGTGATAAGCTGATTTGAAGTTTTTATTAATGGGTGTATGAGAGTAGTAAATTGAGATATGATAGATTAGAGAGGGGAATTATGGTCTATGTATTTTAACTTCCGTATAAATAACCAGGTTTGTACTCACTAATTATTTTGGAAAGTTAATATTTATTCATTTGTGCGTTATCGACAATAAGTTTACTAACTTACATCTTTAATGTAGTATTCCTGTTAATTCTTTAGAATTTTATGTGGTCATCAAGAATTGTTTGTAGTTTTGTGTGATAGTCGAATTTTTTTTTAGTGTTTTGTAAGTTCACGGTCAAATACAGTAGAATCCCGGGATACAGTGGCTCTAGGATACGTTTTTTATGTTATAATGTAGAATACGATGGTTTTCCGGCCCCTGGTTACGGTATTTCCTCCGCCTTACCATGTTAGTTATAATGTTATTTGATTATATGCATGTATATTATATACTGTACTGTATTTTGTTTACTGATTTTTAATGCCGTATCGCGGGGTTCTACTGTAATTGTTTCCCTTATAGCATCCACTATATACGGCCGGAATAAATCTTCGGCAGAGACATTTTAATAGCAATCACCGTTTTTAACACGCACACGTATGAAGTACGCGTTAAGACGCAACGCCATGATTTGCCTATTTGCACACATGCAATTAAAGACTACGTTATGCTTCACGCGCAGTAATACAACAAATAGTTCAGAACGTTCTGGAACTCGCCTATATAGGTTTTGCGCGCGTAAATCAGACCAATTCAGGATGCATTGTGGCCTACTTCGTCATTGTGCAACTTTAAACCACTAATAGGACTTCACGCGCGTCATACACCTAAATTCTCATCATGGAAAGCACTATATTCAACGAGGTTTAATTCTTTTTAACAAGTTATTTCGAACTGCTATTTTCATATGTATTGAACAACACACACACGCGTTCGAGCAAGACGCATACATGTTTTAATATCCATTTACGTTTCCCTCCAAAAAATAATCACGCGTGTTCCCCTCAACATAAAAATCTGTGATCATGAACATTTTGCCTTTTCTACGAGCCACCCATAGACACAAAGACTGTCTCGTGAACACTTTTTGCAAAAAACTTTAACGCTAAAATGATTTGAATTACTTTTTTTCTTAAACTGGTTAATAAATGTTGTTATTTTATCCCAGTACAGCAATCTCGAGTTTTTTTGTTGAATGTCGTTATTTTTCCGAAGTTGTTCACGCCTTTTAAATTCATGTGGATGTGAATGTGACTCGGTAGAACCCTTCCGTAAGTCGGAGATCTCGCAAAATTTATATTTAACGGTCCCAGTTCGACTTATTGATATCCCTGCACCTGCAAGCATGATATCTAATATCGACCGATTCTGACTACGAATTGGTTAATGCCGACTCACAAGCAACAGACCTATACCCTTTTTTGACATGGAGAGCGAGTATTTACTAGTTCTGACGCAGACTAATGATTTAATATATATATATGAATTTGCTATGGAATCAGTATGAAGTTAACAGTTTCATGTGGTTCTTTCACTTTTCTATGCGGAGAAAGATAAAGAGAGAGAGAGAGAGAGAGAGAGAAAGAGAGGAGAGAGAGAGAGGGAGGGAGACAGGGATAGTACTTAGTAAAACTCTTTTCGGAACGGAAGGAAAGCATGCTTTATAAAGGGAAGAGCATCCTCAGTAAAGCCCGAAATTATGTAAGTGAATAAAAAGATAAAATTCCCATTGTAATGAAAGACTATAATCAGTGGTTGCTTATTTTGATTCGTTTTATTTCTAGTTTTATTTTATGGCTTCTACCATGCGAAATAAGATGTAATTATGCTCGGCTTTCATCATCTAACAAGATTGATGCCGCATTTTTCATCGCCATCTTTTACCCCCAATTTTAGGGACATTAAAATCACACGTTTGAAATTTACTCGGGTTTCATTGTAATTTCAATCAACAAGAGCGGAAAAGCAATAAGAAAATACTTTGATGACCAACTAAAGAAACGTTCAAAACTTTTCTATCAACAATAAATACGCATTAACACACTCCACACACTCTGATCCCCTACCTCTATATATATATATATATATATATATATATATATATATATATATATATATATATATATATTTTGCATATGGGTTTGCTTTTATCGTTGTTGTTTCCTAAATGTAAATCCACTGCAACGCTAGTTTTTATAAAAGGTTTTCAATGACAAGCAGAGCATACTTATAATGTATTTATATATACAAACATTATTGGCTGCATATGTGCATACATGTTTCTGCTGCAACTCCTTTAGAGGAGGAGCGCCCATGTATATATATATATATATATATATATATATATATATATATATATATATATATATGAAAGGAGTTAACATTTTGCAAATTACGACTTGCAACAGTTATTAATCGTGCATAAGGAATGCATGACAATATATATATATATATATATATATATATATATATATATATATATATATATATATATATATATATATATCCTTATTCCATGAAGGTTCATTTTTTTTTTATTCAACAATTTCACTTTTTTCTTTAGAGGAAAATAAGTTTTATACGGACTAGCTATAATTTTTGCTAATTTTGCACAAAAAATGAAACCTTCAAAGCTTGGACGATAGCCAATGTAAGCTGGGATTAAGCAATGTCATTTTAATTTTAGTTTTTAAATACTAATACTACTACTACTACTACTACTACTATTTGGCAGGATAAAATCCATCCAAATATAAGGAAGATAATTCATATTATTATATATAAAATGGAAATTATCTCCCAAACATTTTAAGCATTTTAGGTCATTATCTAAAATTGTACCCCTTGCCGGAAGAATTATTAGATAAATTACGGTTTTTTAATATAAATATATTTTTGCAAAGGTTAGCCTGAAACTAAAAATCACTAGTTGTAATCAAATATCGATTTGACAGATCCATTGTTATTAGGTTTCACACGGAAATTCGATAAGATAACTTCCAACTGATGGAGAAATCTTCTAAAATCAGATTACTCTTTATATATATATATATATATATATATATATATATATATATATATATATATATATATATATATATATATATATATATATATAGAGAGAGAGAGAGAGAGAGAGAGAGAGAGAAAGAGTAAGTTATAAAATATATATGGCGATTAAGCTACACTGAATATTCCGCCTCGAATTCTTCAGGCTTAAGCTTAAGCCATATATATTTTATAACTTACTGACTAGCTCTACCTACGTATTGAGCACTTTTGAAGTAAATACTTAAAGTTTACGCATAAAATTATACTTTCGTATATTAATTTATGTGAGTAAATGAAGTAGTTATATATATATGCATGTATATATATATATGTGTGTGTGTGTGTGTGTGTGTGTGTTTGTGTGTGTGTGTGTGTGCGTGCGTACATGCTTTTTGTATTGGCTTATGATGCCGTTGATGTGGATTCCGTTGCACATACATAGGAGAATATTCAGATAATATTGGAAGTCCCCCCCCCTCTCTCTCTCTCTCTCTCTCTCTCGAGCACATACTCTCTTTAGGATCATTATCAATCGGAAAAGGCTAAAGTAATGCTCACAACTTCAGCAACACTCAATATGTCCAACCCAACATCAAATCAAAGGGATCAAATTAAATTTTGACTTCTTCATATAGCAGCACTCTCTAGAGACGGATCCTTCGATTTCGAACCACTTCTAAACATCGAAACCCCTTACAAAGCCTTCGTTGGGCTTGAAAGCGCATGCAGTCAGATGGAGCCGACCCCATGAAACCAAAGCTTAGTGTATACTAATCATGCATTTTGTGTATTTCTTCGGAAATAGTGGCCACATACGGGCGACACATCAAGTAACTTGAAAAGATCCAATAAATATGCTTAGAAGTTAACTAGCAATCGCTCATATCGTAAATTTGAAGGCGTGAATTATAAATCGTTTTGCTACTATTGTTGTTTGTTTTTGTGTTTATTTCTGATTTCCGGTTTGTTTTATTATTTACCAATTTTTGAGATCCGAAGATGCATATTCAATATATATCAGGCGTGACGTAATAAAATAAAGGGGATGTAATCCCTCTCCTTTTGGTTTAGGAAGCGAAAATTAAATACGAAATAAGCAACGGTTCAAAACTGCTTATATATCGCTAAAAAAAATAACAACATTTAAAAGCGATAAAAACCATGCTTAGAATCTGATAAAGCGTCGTGGCTCATTGGCAAAACGACTGCTGATAATGAAGTCGGGCGTTCGAACCTTAGTAACGGTTGATCCAAACCGATGACGGGTGATGCCAGGAAACACGTGTCCTTTGATATATTTTATGCACGTAAAAATATTTAAAAAATATTTTTATAAAATATTTATATATTTAATAAATAATATATATATATACATATATATATCTACATATATATATATATATATATATATATATATATATATATATGGGAAAACAACAGTATGTGAGATATATATATATATATATATATATATATATATATATATATATATATATATATATATATATATATATATATATATATTAGAATAATGCTTGTCTCATCTTAGATAAATTAATTGCCGGAGCAGAGAATTCTTTGCAACAGATTTTATGTTTCCTCATATAGATTAAACTCAAGATATAATGATACTAAGCCTTATTTTTGAATCCTTATTCTAATTTTAATAAAATATCTAAAATTATAAATATAACCGTAAAGGAATCTTGTTTAATTGGAGTCTTATGCCTACGGATCACATTTAATGCCAATCTGAAAGGATACATTCATTTAAGAATTGTGGAATTAGATCAGATTAAAGAAGCTTAAGTGAAAGAAATATTAAGAAAAGAATACAAAAAGACTATGGTTGCTTTTTATTTCAAGATTGAATAGGAAAAACGAAATGTCCGCAGTAAACACATAAGCAATAACTATATTTCGGTAGGGGACATGTATTAGTCAATGGAAAGAAAGTGAGCTGAAATATATAAACAGGAAGACAAGGAAAACGATGAAAATTAATGAAGTTTTCCGCCCAAACAGAGGTAGTATACAAGTCGTGATGGTTGTCAAAATGTGATTTTAAAGGTTGATATAGAAGTTATAATATGTGCCGCACAGGAGCAAGTGCCCAGGACAAATTATGTGAAGTATCACATTGATAAAACGGCTGAAAGTCTCCTACGTTGACTATGTAGGCAGAAAGGTGAGGATGTACAACATTTCGTTAATAGTTGTGAGAAGTTATCTCGAAAGAAGTACAAGGGGAATCATGATAATATTGCGGGAAAAATCCATTGGAGTATATGCAAGAAAAGTGAGTTGGAACGCAGTGAAAAATAGTACGAGCACATTCTAGAAGAGGTGGTGGAGAGTGATAATGTATCCTTGTGGGATATGAATATCCACTGTGACAACGTGATTGAAGCAATTTAGTCTTGTTAGAAAAAATAGAACATAAGACAATAATCACCTTGATATAGCAGTAACAGTTGATATGAATGTTGAAGAAAAAAGAAAAGATTTAAAAGTACCAAGACGAGAAAAGAAGGATAAAAAGACGGCAGACGTTGAAGAAGGTAAAAACTGTAACTGTTGTGATTGCCAAATAGTATTAGAAAAATAAGGATTCATTGCAATGTTTGTATTCTTCAAAAGACTGCCTTGTCGGGAACCACCAAACTCTTGCGTAAAGAATTGAAGGCCTGGGAAAAGAAAATGCTCATAGCTTATGGTCAGTTGTTCTGATCCGCCTATCAGCATAAGATCGGCAACAACAATAGCCAAATACAAAATGTGGCAACAGAAGTAATAATAATAATAATAATAAATATAGTATCACTACTACTACTACTACTACTACTACTACTACTACTACTACTACTACTACTACTAATAATAATAATAATCAGTTTCACACAAAATACCTGTGAAAGGTTAAGAAGGATGGAAAGACCGAGGAGGATAAACACCAACCAGACCTCTACCGGATGCGTGCAGAGAATACTTGGACCTTGGGAGAAGTTTCTTACTACTCAAATCCTAATGAAGGCCTATGGTCGTTGCTAGTGAGAAATTAATGGTAATTGCCTATTGTTATAATGCAAAACCATCTGCAAAGTTTAGCAAAAGATGAGAGTACTTGAAATCCTGGGAAATTTGTAGTCATCCAGACTCCATGGAACACTTGCGGTTATTACCAGTGATTAACCATTAATGATTACCTGTGTGAAATCTCTTATTGAGTATAATAATAATAATAATAATAATAATAATAATAATAATAATAATAATAATAACGAAATCAACTTAGCAGGCAAAAAGAATGAGAAATTGAGGATGGAGATCGTTAGGTTGTGGAATAAGAAAACTTCCATCGTGCCAATCATCGTAGGTGCGCTTGACTCAATTCGAGATGATCTTCAAAAACAGTTGGACTCCTTGAAATTCAAGTATAACATCACCGTACTCCAGAAGTCAGTTCTGCTTGGCACAGTAAACATCCTACACCAGGTGCTTTCCCTCTAATTGCTTCCTTGACTATGCCCACTAGATTTGGTGTCAAATGTCGCTCTTGAGTGAAAAAAAAAAAAAAAAAAAACGATGTAAAACATCACAGCACTATGTAATTAACGAACATAATAATAATTTTAATTAATGCATTTTAATTGCTTAGCCGCAAGGGGACTTGAATTTTGTGTCCCTCCTCGCCAGATTGACGTAACTCACTCTCAGTAAATTTGAGAGTTTATTTTCACAAATAAAAAATAACGGTTCGCGTGACAACTTAAATATTGTTAAATCTCGCTTGACTGAATTAGCCAATAAATTCAGTCAATACAATATTTCCTCTCGCCATTTTATTTGGCAAAGTAATCATTTCATTGCGGCTAAGCAATTAAAATGCAATAATGAGATTTACATTTCTCGCCCAGATAAAGGCAACGGTGTAGTTATCCTTGACCGCGAAGACTACATTGCAAAAATGCTTTCTATTCTTAACAATGATAGCAAAATTATCTGTTTAAGTTCCCTGGACTTCGATGACACTCCTTCAATCGAAACCAAGCTTCAAAATAAACTACTCCGATGGCATAAACTTAAATATTTATCTGAGGAAGTTTATAATAATATCCGACCGGTGGGCTCTCAACGCCCCAGGATTTACGGACTGCCTGAGGTACACAAAATTGATACTCCATTGAGACCAATCTTGTCGATGGTAGGTTCGGCCCAACACAATCTGGCTAAATGGCTGGTTTTAATTCTTGAACCAGTATGTTCTTTTTATTCAGCACATTGCACACCCGATTCTTTTCATTTCGCATCGACTATTAAGGAGCTTCATTTTACCACTAACAACTGTTATTTAGTCTCCTTTGACATTAGCAATTTGTTTACCAATGTCCCTCTTGACGAGGTCATTGACATATGTGCTGATTTTCTTTATAGAGGTCCTGGCCCCCTCCCCTCTTTTCCTGAGGCGGTGTTCGTTGAACTCATGGAACTTGCTACCAAGTCTGTTTTCTTTAGTTTCAACGATGTGATGTATCGCCAGTTCGACAGTATATCTATGGGATCTCCCCTTGGCCTAACGTTGGCCAATATTTTTGTGTGCTTTTTAGAACAGACGTTGTTTGACAGGTGCCCCAGACCAGCATTTTACATGCGTTATGTTGACGACTCTTTTTCTTGTTTCGCAACGCATGATGAAGCTGTGTCCTTTTTCCACTTATTAAATAATTTACACCCTTCTCTCAAATTTACGATCGAGGTGGAAAAAGATAACTCCCTTCCTTTTCTTGATGTGTTAGTTTCTAAACGTGGGCTTATATATATATATATATATATATATATATATATATATATATATATATATATATATATATATATATATATATATATAAGTAGTAGTGTTCGCGCGCGCGCGTGTGTGTCAGTGTACAACTCTCCTACAGCCCACACCACTGAACCGTAACCGATCATTACCAAACCTGATGTAGTGATAGTCTCCGACCTAGAGATGGTGCACTCTATTTTTTAAGGTCACGATTAAAGGTTAAAATCATGTTTAATGCGGCTTTTCCTAAACTCTTCCAGGGACGATGCACACCAAATTGAGTTCGTCATCCTTCCGGGATTTAAATTCACAAAGAAGTTGGCCGGCGCCATAGTGGCGGCCACTATGGCGCCGGCCAACTTCTTTGTGAATTTAAATCGGATCAGCTTCTTCCATCACCATCGCCTCAACCAATTAAACAAATGTTAACCATTGTGATCCTTTGCAATTGTTTTAATTTTAATGTGTAACAATATAAGTGTCAACATAATCTATTTGCTTTAAAGCTCATACTTGGATTTCAGAAGTTAAACAATTTTAAACAATTTTTGAGAATAAGTTTCTCTTACATTATCCACTTGTTGCAAGAATGTCCGCGAAGCGGGTACCCGTGCGTACGAAGTGCGGGTATCTTTACTAGTCTATCTATCTATATCTATACTACTATAAATTTGAGTTTTTTTATGCATTGATATTCATATTAAAAACCCTTTTTTTCTATTTATTTAAAAATAAAATACAGCTTTGTTATATATGGGTCGTGGGATTGCATTCATCTGCAAAAGATCTATCTAATTTGCATATTCTTTTAAACATTCATTTTAATTAATTCACTATTAGTTTGTCGGTTTTCTTATGGGCGTATCATCTTTAGTTAACTATTACGTGTAATTATGTTCATGTATGATGTATACCTGTGTAATATTTGAGTAAAGGTTAAACACAAACCTCTTTTATATAGATTTATGTATGCGTATATATATTTGTTTAAAAGTTTGCCTACCAAACTCCTCTGTCAGTTTTTGGTCTACAGACATGAAACTTAATATATAGGGTATTCGAACCCACACAGGACTTTATATTTGGATTTTAGCCGGAGGAAATCGGTGCCAATTACAATAGTATTACGAATATGCATGCGTAACGTAATAGCTATTGGTTCATATTTTAATTTTTAGTCTTGCAGCAAACATATCTTCATAGCTCAGGCATTAACGTAAATCGTAAGCTAAAACGCCTTGGATTCGATTCAGGGTGGAGTCATTTCTTTCTTTTTTTTTAACTTTTAAAATCATTACTATATATTGGCTCCAATTTAATATAACAATAAGTACGAAATCTGCATTAATCAAAGTATCAATTTGAAGCGTATTTTACGATCTGGGTAATGCCGGGCGGACTGCTAGTACACATATATAAAATAATCATGTTATCAAAGAGTAAATCTTTAACAAAGCGAAACAAAATAAGAAAAGATCAACGCATATATCATTATATATATGATTTCCGAATTAATTCATTGATATATGTAGCCATGTTATATATCATTTTTAAGCGCGTTTTTCGCTCTATCGATCTGTGTTATTCGTTACCATTCTCAATTTCTTTATTTTTTGCAGGCTTTTCGACAGTATGTACAAATATCAAATCAAAACGTTTTTCTTGTTCCTGTTCAACTAGGCCGAAAAGCTGTCGAGATAGCTCGTGATATCAATGATGCGTTTGGCCCAGGAACCACTAACGAACGTGTGGCACAACGGTTGTTCAAGAAATTTCGCAATGGCGACAAGAGCCTTGAAGGTGAAGACAGTCGCGGGCGACCGGCTGCGGTTGATAACGAACATTTGAAAGCCTTAATTTAAGCCGATCCTCGCAAAACCGCATGAGAAGTTGCTGTTGAAGTCGAGGTGGACCACTCAACAGTCGTTCGCCAACTCAACAGTCGTTCGCCAACTCAACAGTCGTTCGTCAACTCAACAGTCGTTCGCCATTTAAAGCAAATAGGAGAATCAAAAAGGTTGGATAAATCGGTGTCGCATGAATTGAACGATAATAAAAAAAAATCGTCGTTTTGAGGTGTCTTCTACGCTCCTCCTGCGCAACAAAAAACGACCCGTTTCTCGAGCGGATTGTAACGTGTGATGAGAAGTGGATTGAGTACGACAATCGGCGACGTTCGGCACAGTATTTGGATGCTAGCGAAGCCGCACAACACTTCCTGAAGCCGAAATTGCAGCAAAAAAAAAAAAAAAAAAAGAAAAGAAAAAAAAAAAAAAAAAGAATATTGTAACTGTTTGTTGAGCTTCGGCCGGTCTCATCCATCATTTCTTGAATCCGGGCGAAACGATTATGGCGCAGAAGTACTGCTGACAAATAGACGAAATGCACCAGAAGCTCCAACGTATGTGCCCGAGATTGGTCAATATAAAGGGACCAATTCTCCCCCATGACAATGCTCGCACGCAAGTTGCTCAACTGACCCTGCAGAAGCTGAACGAATTGGGCTACGAGACATCCGTCATATTCACCGGACGTATCGTCAAGTGATTATTACTTTTTTCAAGCATCTCGCAATTTTCTGCGCGAAAAATACTTCAAAAGACGAGATAATGCCGAATCGGCCTTCAATGTCTTCATCGCTTCCAGAACTCCGGATTTCTATGCTAATGGGATAAATAAACTTGTTTCTCATTGGCAAAAAATGTATCAATTCTAATGATTCTTATTTCGATTAATAACGTTTATATGAAAGGAGTTATGATCTTTTAAAGTTGAACGTCCAAAACCGACATTATTTTTGCACCAATTTAATATTAAATGAAAGATGAGGAATAAAAGTTACATATATATCAGCAGAATAATAGGAAAAAGTAAAGAGGAAAATTAAGAAAAAAAAAATTCTTAATTTTCCCATTTAGTTTTTTTTTATTCTTATGATATAATGAAGGTATATTAATATAACTTTTATTCCTCATCGTTTATTTAATATCATTATATATATATATATATATATATATATATATATATATATATATATATATGTGTGTGTGTGTGTGTGTGTATGTATCATCTTATAAATACCATACTGATAAATTAAAAACTATATCCATTTTAAATGTGGAAATTAATGAATCACGCAGGTAAGAAATTCATTTTAATAGCATGAAAAGGTTAGTAACTGCAATTAAGAATAGGAAATTGGATCAAATGTTTGTAACATGTCTTCTTCCTAAGATTAAGGGTGGTGGTGTTTGATCAACACTGCTAGGGAGCCATGATGTAATACACTGTTTTGTTTTTAAATCCCCGAAACAGTGTTTCATGGTAAGCAACTAATGATCCCTTGAAAAATAAATTATTGGTACTATAGTAAATTCGAGAGCGAGTTGATGCAGTGATTGCAGGTGATTAAATAACTTACTGACTAGATGGTTTTCTAACGAATGATAAAAAATATTTTTTGTATAGTTTTAAAGGTTAAGAACTTCAAAGACTATATATATATATATATATATATATATATATATATATATATATATATATAGTAAGTTATGAAAATATATATGGCAATATGGCTTATGCATAAGCCTGACGAATTCTCATGAGAATGAAACACGGAATATTCTGTGTAGCTTAATTGCCATATATATTTTCATAACTTACTACCTACCTACTAACTACTTATGTATTGAGCACTGTTGAAGTAAATACTGAAAATTTACGTATAAAATTATATCTTCGTATATTAATTTAGATTTATGTATGCGTATATATTAAATGAAATAATCATATATATATATATATATATATATATATATATATATATATATATATATATATATATATATATATAAGCATTTGAATATGAAACCGCCCCAAAAAAGTATCCGAATTATCAGAATTTCAGGGAAGCCATATTATAAAGTAATATCAAGTAGGGAATTAACGCCAAATCGACGCAAACTTCGGGATTTCACTTTCCACTTTTAACCGAGTGATTGTTCACTTCATTAGCGAAGGGAAAAATTAATATCATTATGCCTAGGTCGATTAGGATCTCCTGGCAGCACTTTTGATTATTAATTCTGATAAAAGTGTTTATTTACTTTTTTTTCATTTCTGTGTACGTTTTTTTTCCTCGTGATATAATAGAGCAACATATATGTCGAAGGGGTTCGCCACGATGATTCTGCCACCACTTTCTACCTCCTCCCTATGAAAGTTGGTTTGGCCTTTCGAAGGAAAGTAATGGCTGCTTTGTTTTGAATAGTTATTGCGTTCTTTAATGATCACAAAACAAACAAGAAAACAATAGAAGCATACTTTGATTTATATATTTTATTTCGCAAACACGTGCTAACAAACAAAAGTTAGCCACAAGGTCAATCAAAAACGGAAAGAGGTCTATCGTCATTCTTTTCATTATACTTTTGATTTGTCGAAGATATTCCTAGCTTGAGTTTTCAGTCACTATACTACCACATTTATATCTAGAGTCGTCCTATTTAAGATTTCCAAATCAAGTCGGTTTTATTTATTTGTGTTAAACTAGCCTGGGTATCCGGCGTTGCCCGGGTGTTTGGAAGTGTGTGTTGAGCTGTTGAGCAAAAAAAAAAAAAAAAAAAAAAATTGTAATAGGCATGCAGCTCGAACCCGTACCGCGAAGGAGGAAAAGAACGCGAAAAGAAAAAAGAAAAAACGTGACGTGTTTTCTGTTCCGCCCATCGCCAAACCGGAAGTGGCGTAAGTTTAAATTAAGGCTAGACAATCGAAAAGAGGCGACGATTCTCGAAAATATCGGCGAAAAAGCGGCCCTTCCCTGTAGAAAAGTGCCCAGTTGAGGGTGGAAGAATGAATGTTTTTGGCCAGTTTTTCGATATTTATTTAAACAGACAGGTGAGAGTTATATTATAGATAATATATATGTAAAAAATATAACTTTGGAAAAATCATTTGTAGATGCTGTTTGTATTTGCTTGGAAAACCAAAGGAACTATAATACTTGGATTTTGCCTCTAAACGCCTTCAAGATTACTTTCGTTTTTGCCAAATAAACGAACGCAGGCCATTTTTGTTTACAATATCACCTAACATATAAAGTTATTTAGCGCTTCTGCACTATTGGGACGAAATTTCGGAAATCGTAATACTGAATTTCACATGAAAAAAAAAAAAAATGGTATCTACGTATTCCTCGTATTTTAAAGATGATTATATCCAAAAATTATGAAAATCTATAAGGTAGAAAATTATTTATTAAAGAAAATAAAAAAAATAGTATCGTAAGACACAGGAGAGTTAAAAAATGAGGTAATTTTCTATTTTGATTTAAATAGAATGGCGACAATTTTACACATGTTAACACAATTAAAGTTGTTTAGTTTAATAATTCAATAATATTCAGGAAATTTCGACTTCATAATTTGGAAGTTACCATCGTAATTTATTAGAATTGTCAAAAAAAAAAAAAAAAAGTTGAAACCATTAGTTTTATCTGAAAACTCCAACTATCGACTGCAAAATCTCATCTCAATTCTGTAGAAGCGTCAGTTATTTGTGTCAAATTTTCAAAGTTAGACACCGACAGCATTTAATTTGATAAATAAAACTTTCCGTCTTACTAAACAATTTTCATTTGTTATTGCTTATCGTATTATTTGCAATCAGGTTCTCCGTTACAATTTACTAAAAGAAATTACCTCGCACAGTTTATAACTGTTAATACGAAAAATTTTGAAATAGGGAATAACTCATACTGAATTGAAGAATATAATAGGAGTTGCCTACCTTAATTTTGAAAATGTACAAACAAAAATTGGTATTTTTTACAACCCGCCCCAGCGTAGTATTAACACTCCCAACCACCCCATGTTAAGAACGGCTTTCGGAATACCCCCCAACTTCCCCATGTTAAGAACGGCTTTCGAGGTGGAGGGGTTATTCCGAAAGCCATTCTTAACATGGGAAGGTTGGGGTGCGTCGTAAAAATTTATCCAAAAATTAAAAAATAAAATCATTTCACTTTATTCCGAATAACACCAGGTTGCTAAAACTAATAAATTATAATGACCGACTTCTTTATTATATTGTGGAACTCCGAAAATAATTTTGAAGCCTTCAAACTGATGAAGAGAAAATAACTTCTGGATTGAATTAAAGTTTAAATGTTTGGTGACGATTTGGTTTATATATGTATATATGTATATATGATGAAAATAATGGAAATAGTATTCCGACAAAATAGAGAAATAAAAAGGAACAAACCGTATTATGTGTTCATCAACGTTTCGTCTTTATTTCATCCAGAGGAAGTCTCGAAATAAAGACGAAACGTTGATGAACACATAATACGGTTTATTCCTTTTTATTTCTCTATATGTATATATGTATATATCTATATCTATATCGACACCTTTGCATTATCGAAGCGCAATATGTTTGTATACATTTTTTATTGTATACAGTTAACTGAATCAAAGTTGCTATTTACTGGTTGTCTGACTGCTAGTTGATTGTTGAATCTTATAGCATGTCACCCTTGCTTGGTAATTTAATGTTGAAACTGCACCAATACATTCACAGTAAGAACTCGTATTATTACAACAACTAAAAGAAGC
>NC_136500.1:111934641-111979641 GCF_053919585.1 Euprymna scolopes
TGTGTTCTGGTTTACTACAGGTAAAATAGTGACTTGTGTTCGGCTACGTCTACACCATGAATCGTGTACAATATTGAAAAGGGTTGATATGCCGTAAAAATGATTTGGTTATCGGTTAAAGTACTTTTATGAATGAGAGGACCCGAAATACGTCCGCGTTCTTAGAAAGTTCTATTTAAAAAATTTCAAAGAAATTTTTTTTTTTTTCTTTTTCAAAATATAGGTGTTTTTAAGGAGTTTTAGAAAGTGTGCGTCCGTAACATTCAAAAGGTATTTTACTCAAGAAATGAAACATTATATGAATGATATCCGCTATTTTTTTTTTTTTTGCACCCAATCATGTGTGATGGCTCGACATATAAATCTTTTAAGAGAATATTTATCTCCCCCCTATTCTTTTTACTACTGATAGCAATGTATCAGAGAGCACGGTTGGTGGGCTTGACACAAGGCAACAAGTGTTGTTGCTGTGCTGTGCACTTAGCAAGGAGCAGGTTCACAACAATACGCACATCTTTTTTTAATTATTTTTCTAACGTCTTGCTAATCCATGTGACGTTCCTTTCTGCGGATATTAATATGAAAGTTCCAATCTTCCTTCTCTATTTGCGTCCGATCCTGGTTTCGTTTAAAGTTGTGCTTGAACGGCAGCTTGGATCTCTTCGTTCCAAAACTTGTTACGTGTTCACTCGGATAGCATCGGAGAACTGATTCCTTTCTTTTATAGATTTCCCCGGTGGATGAAGAAGAAGGAAAAGAAGAAGAAAATAGTTTCCTTTCGTATACGAATGTCTGCGTGTGAATGTGAATGGACGTGTATAGGTATAACCTAACCTCTTTTCCGTACCGACCAAATTTACCGAGCTGTGGGGACGTCTCTCGCACTAGCAGGTCGTTCCCGTTCTGTCGCCTATCAACAAGGAAGAGGGTTTGGGGGAGGGGGGAACAAAACAAACAACAAAAAAAATCACAAAACAAAACAAAACAAAAAAAAATAAAACAATCTTCTTCGTCCGACACACGGACGGGCAAACACTGAAGGAGGAGGAGGAGGAGGAGGAGGAGGAGGACGGCGGAGACAAATTCACAATGTGGCCATCTCTTTTACACCCACTGCCCCACCTTACACACACACACACACACACACACACACACACACACACACACACACAGACACACACACACACACACACACAGACACACACACACACCTCTGTATCTAATTCTGTCTTCGGTTCCTCCCTTTGCCCCCCCCCACCACCATCATCCTCATCATCATCATCATCATCATCATCATCATCATCCTCCTCCTTCATCTATCTTACTGTTCGTCGACGCCGTCGCTGTGATTATCACTCCTCCCCGACCAACTCCAGAACCTCCTTCTCCATAAATGATGGGTCCGGAAAAAGGAAAAAATGCCGAAACAAATGAACAGGAAGAAAGTTCAATGAATACATAAGTAAACTCACAAACCCTTTTCCTATCAAATATATACAGTATTTTTTTTCTTTTAAAGATGAGTTTATTAACAACTTGAGACGGAATATTTTTTTCTTTGTTGATTAATAAAAAGATCCCCAATCTCCCCCTCCTTCCAACCAAAGACAAATTATTGTCGTCTCGAGCACAAGTATCAAAATATAAATAAACTATTAAAAATCAGGTACAGAAAAGGGCACGAGTCATCACATCTCATTAATAAAATGGACGCAATCGAAACATGCAAATCGGCCCCGTATTTTTTTCTTTTAATTGATTGTTATTAGTCCACCATTTATTAAGGCTAATAGCCACTTGAGGATAAGGCCTAATTGGAAGGCTTGATTGGAAATATTAATATTGATGAATGGCACAAACGACGGTTGATTACTTAATTATGGGCCGTTTAGGACGAGAATTTGTTGACATTAGATTTGAAGAAGACCAAGTTGTAATCTGCAGGAAGTAGTCCCGCGATAATGTGTTCTCTACATGTAGGATGTTCTTGCGAAGTTATGTCCATGAAAATTCCGACTAACACTATGAACATGAAGGGAGAACAAACATTTTTTTTGTAATGCCGAGAAAAAAAACAAAAACAAAAACTATGGCATCTTAAAAAAAAAAGGGTTCTCATGTAGTTGTTGTCTCCCTGTTTCTGTACGTTCGTCACATGCCCCTATTCCGAATTCGTAACAGTGGACTTACGAAAGTTAGAACAGGGAGAGAAGGTATACAAACTGATATAAATTGCAAAATAAAATAATTAAATTAAAACAAAAAATATTTTACCTATTTCAAATTATTTAAGTAAAAATTCCATTTTTTTTTTACATGATTACTAAATTTAAAAAAGTTATTCTAATAAAAATTGAATTTAATTTGAAAATATTAAGAACAAATAACTTTTTAAATTTAATAACCTTTATCCTCGAGTGACATCCGGGCCTTGATAAGTGCTGACTCCTTTGTAAAAAAAAAAAAAAGTAATCAAGTAAAAATGGAATTTTTACTAAATTAAATAATTCGAAATAAGAAAAATGATTTTTGTTTGGGTTTAATTATTTTTTTAATGCGCAATAATTTATCAGTTTGAAATAGGTTAAACATTAAAAAATGGTCCTTTTTGTCTTCCAGTTTCTATTTTCGTAAATCTATTGATATCGGCCCACTGCTACGAATTCGGAATCGGAACATGTGAGTGAGAAAAACGAAAGTAGAAACAGGAAGACAACAACTACACGAGACCCCGTCAAAATGATATAAATATATATTTAAAACTATATAATTAAAATATCAATAATTCCCCCCAGTGCCTAAACCTAAACTAAACTAAATTCTGTGGACAAACTTCTTTCTTAGAACTGCACGCCTGTGGAACTCCCTTCCGTTTCCCTGCTTCCCAGCTGACTATAAGATAGTCGTCTTCAAATCCAACGTAAACAAGTTCTTGATGAGCCGTCCCCTTAAGTAATCCAATTTATCAAATTTTCATTACTAACGATTACTACGATATGGTCTTAATGACTACTGTGCCCTTATCCTCGAGTGGTCACCAGGCCTTGATAAGTCGTGACTGCTTTGCAAAAAAAAAAAAAAAAAAAAAAATTATATTATATCTTATAGCACCTACGAGTACCATTGAGCATTACATTGGTTGTTTTTATAAAAGTTTGGTCAATGTGTCCAACATTTTTTTTTGTGTGTGTCAGTTCATAAAATTCTGTTTAATATTTCAATTAGGGCCCATGCGTTCCTAAAGGCGTCTCCTCTGAATACTTACTTTATAGCCGGTGCAAATTGAATTTCTATTGGTGTCGGAATAACGTTACACCGGCTATAAAGTTAGTGTTAATTTTAAGATTATTGTTACAAGTAAATTTCCCTCCACTCCATCCCGTTGCATGAAAAAAGTTTTTTTATTTGAGGGGGGGGGGGGGGTCTGATAATCGAGCTCGAAACGTGATAATCCACAAAACAATGAGGTCTCTAATTCCTAAGCTCCGCCCAAATCAGGGCGTAAGGCGCACGTGGGCATTGATACGCCCCTCCCAGTAAACTAGTTTTGTAAACAAACCAAATGTTATTATTTTTTTAATCATCAAAAAATAAATAAATAAATAAGACAATTTTAAAGCTATTTTAATTTCTTCAGTAATTTATGATGTTCTTTTTATTAAGTACAAGTGCTCATATTTAATAGCAAAGCAAGTTTAGAACTAATGGAATATTAGATTAATACGCATTTTTAAAGCTTAATAATTTTTTGTTACTGCTAAAAAGCGAAAGATTTCCGCCATCATTTTAAAATAACAAAACGAAAGTATAAGTGTGTGTGTGTGTGTGTGTGTGTGTGTGTGAGAGAGAGAGAGAGAGAGAGAGAGGGAGGGAGGGAGGACAGAGAGCATGTGGCGCGGTCCCTGGCTATGGTAGAGGCCATTTTAGAGGATCTTTGAATAGCGCCAAGAAACATAATATGAATTGGAGTAAAAAAAATATTGCTTCAGCGAAAGAAAGAACATGAACGGATATATATATATATATATATATATATATATATATATATATATATATATATATATATCCACATACAGTACTATTTCGCAGCTAGCTCATCTTCATCAGTGCGGCTATACAAGCAACTACCTCAGGTCAGGATCGAAACTCGATAGCTCAAACGACAGTCAAACCTTCTAACCGCTGCGTTATACGGCTGCTGCTAGGCGGGCAGTGAATTAACAATGTCTTGACATTGTCCAAATACCTAAGCTCAATTTGTTTACACAAAGAGCATCGCTTCATACGTTAATGGTAATTTGTATATCACTTCCCAATATGCTCCACCTTAGATAGGGAGCATTATAATCATCCAATATATATATATATATATATATATATATATATATATATATATATATATATATATATATATATATATATATATATATATATTCATGCATAATAGAATGAAATAAAAGAAAACATTCAAATAATAGAAGAGTCACAAAGCAACAAGTGCTAGCTAAAACGGAAACAGTGTTTTATAGATGAAACACGGAAAAATACGAAAGTTTATAAGAAAACATTTTTATACAAAAGATATAAGAATTTAAAGTTATTTTCATATTAGTGAACATTTTCAAAACGTGTTTGCTTACAGAAGTTAAGTGAATATCAATTACAAATCAGAATGTTCATTGTGTGAATATATGCGTATTTGAGTATTTGGCAGCGTGGCATTATGTGCGTATAAGCATTACCTTTGTTCTTGTAGTACGCATATATATTTGTGCGCGAGCTGATAAAAGTGGATACTTTCGCCTTTGTTGAATAAGCCCCCTTCATTTCCATTCGTTTGGTCAACTAGTGGAGTCTGGTTTTAGCTGTTCGTTTCTTCGCTTTATATGAGTTCTACAATTCGCATTGGCTTAGTACTTTCGGATATAGGTGTTACTTTTTGAAGCAAAGAGAGATTTAAACTGCAAATACTTTGCTTTAACATCTTCATGTTAAAAGTGGTTAACTTTGGGAAGTGAGTACGAAGAGCGAACGCCAACGAAGCGGAGAAGGAAAGTGAAACCAATAATAGCAGTTGATTTTGTTGTTCGTAAAAAATTATTTATGTTAATTTATTTATTAAGTCGCAACAAGCACACCTGTATGCATGCCCGTTAATAAAGTTTACGCTGGAAGACAGAAGAATTTGTCATTTTGGTAGAGATGATCCTCTATCATTGAAGGATTTCGCTATTGAAATTTCATGAAGTCTATCCTCGTTGAGGAAAAACATACATACATACATGATTGCAGCAACTCGTTCTCGAGTATTGCCATTACTTAATATATCTCTGGCTCAAATGACGCAAACATAAGCGCAACTAGCAGCACGTGCCGGACGGTCACTTCTATGAACCTTCTATAGTCCAGCACATCCACTGATGACCGGGTCCAAGCTGTGGTGACCAGAACACCTACCAGGCCAGACTCTGGAAATTCCAGAGTCTTTATTGCCATTCACGCCCATATCTGCATCAGTCCCCATTTTGAATGCCCATTTGCCATTTTAAGCTACAGCCAGCCTTTTTATTATCGAGATACATACTGATTGCAAAATATGCATTCCATTGCATATCAAGTAATGCTTGTGCTTGAAGCTTTTTTATAGTGAGGAAAGGCTTTGCACTTAGACAATCTCACTCTCTAAACAACTGTCGCATTGAACCAAAAAGAAGAGCAAGTAAACATCATTGGAAGCAGCAGACGCCGCAAATTTTATATCAGGGTTTTCCTTCTCCTAGAGAGGTTGCCTTCACCACGGCTTACGGGAGTCATCCCCACCCACATGCCATTTAATCCATGACTGGGACTTAGGTTGCTGGGCACCAGAGCATATTTCACACGCCGGTGGGTCATATATGCCGCAGCTTACAGAGCCTAAACTCCTCTGGAGGTTTCTGTCAGGGTTGCCTCACCCTAAGCCGTAGGTTAAAAGAACCTTAGCCCACAAGGCAGTGGAAGTCCAGTCATACGGCGCAGGATACTCGCCGTTCATCAGAGCCCCGTCTACGTGGCAGTGGTTACAACGTGCACGTGGGATTGATTTGTCTGGGAGAAGCACACTATGAGGCTGATATCCGTGTGCTTTCAACACACGTCCACACCAGACCTTGACCACCAATAAATAGGTATGCATACATACATACATACATACATACATACATACATACATACATACATACATACATACATATATGGCATGCATAATACGCACATACATACATTCATACATATATGCATATATACATTTTGGTTGTATCCTTCAGTTTTGACAGACAATGGATACCCACTGTAAAGGTGCTTGCATATGGAATTTCTGTGGCAAGAGTTGCACAATCTTAAACCATACCTCTCCTGAGTCGGCGTTGTTAAATACCAGTGGCAAGTGGAGGTTCAGGACGACTGAAAACAATGCCGAGATAAGCGGAAATCACATACAGTGCATATAATTCCCAAAGGGCCACCCATCTGGTACTAGCCAGTTTCAACATTGCTTAACTTCGGTGATGTGGCGATAACCGGTGTGTTAACGTGATTAAATAAATATATATATATATATATATATATATATATATATATATATATATATATATATATATATATATTAAGTAATGTGATTTATAATTTAAAAATTTAAAAAAAAATTTTTAAATTTAAAAATCAAAATTTAATTAAATTAAAAATCAGTTTCATAAGAAGGAACAAAAACAAAGTCAATTATCTGTACGATCGTTTCGGAAATCCGTGCTTTTTATTTGTGGTATACATGAAGTCACGTAGAACAATTATACATAGTTTTTTTGGTAAGCACGGTCTCCTTATCAGCAAATTTAGGAGGATTTCTATTGAATTGAAAAGACACCAAAAATAAACCTAGCATTAAAAGTAAGGCAGATGAATCTGAAAAATTGAAGTAAAAGGTTTGGATTTAAAATTTATAAGAAAATTAATAAGAAAATTGGTATAGGTTAGAGATAGAAATGAGTAGAAAAAATATATATTTTTTTGAATTTACATAATAAATTTGATTTAAAAATATATAGATATAGTTACCTTTTAATTTTTCTTTTTTTGAAATCAGGAACTGTATTTAAAGTAGTCATTTAGATGTTTGCTATAGCTTTTTATTTTATTGAATGATGAATTTTAAAAGGGCGACGCTCGTGCAGTAAATTGTTTCCGTTAGCGTATTTTGATTTAAAGACGCTACAGTTAATATCTATATAGAGAGAATATTTATTTTGCAAGTTTTTAAGGGGAGATAATTGTCATGGTTTTATTTATTATTTGATTTATGAGTCTAAGGGCGGTAATTGGTCTAACTTAATTTATTAAAAAAAAAAAATAAATAAATAAAGTAATCTATTTTTACTAATGAGTAATTTTTAATGATTTAAGGTGGTTTATATTTATTAAATTTAAACTAACGTTTATGATTACATGATAGAAGCTCGTGTCTTGAATTTACTAGTTTGGTTGTGCTTTTTATATCTTCATATTTTTAAATTTTTAGGGTTTCTTTTGTACATAATGTACAAAATTTATCTCCTGGTTTATATGATTTGCAAGTCTCAATTATTTGCCATTTTAAGTTGAAAGAAATATTGCTATTTTTTAGTTGCCAAATATAGTTGGATAGAGTAGTTTGGTTTGATAGAGAGTTATTTTTAAAAGAATGTTTGTGCGTTGAAATTCTATGTTTTATTGGGCCAGATGTGGAACCAATATATATTACCTCTTGATTATTATGATTATTTTCCGTTAGGTCTATTGTTGGATTATAATGTGGTGGGTTGGTTAATAATTGATCGGTAGATTGATTTAAGTTGGTGTTATTATTTAATCTGGTAGTTGAGTTATGGCTGTTGATAGGTTCTTGTATATTTGAAGTTTTTGATACTGTGCAGCTATAGATAACATTTTTACTTTTACATGAGCCTTGTAGGGGACATTTATTTTTTCTTCTACAGTTACAGTCCGATGTATTTTGTATAGTTGCATTTTGTAGTTTATTAATTTTATTATTATTAGAGCTAATTATTTTCTGATGAAGGTTAGGCATAGTAGAGTAAGAGACTTTAATTGTGTTCTTATTGAAAATCTTATTATATCTATGGGGGGCTTTAAAGTTCTTATCTAATATTTTAAAAAATTCTCTAGCTATGTTTGTTTCTAGGTTTTTGGAATACGGGGGGTTGAACCATAGGATCTCCTTGTGTCTATTCTTACGTTTGCGGGTTTTAGTTTGTTGTTTATTTATATTATTATCTAATATTTGTAGTTTTGTTTTATCTTTTTTTGTCTCCTGGTTATTTTTCTTAACTCGTATACGGGAAGACATTGCCATATTATATGTTATTACGCTCTTAATAGGTTTATTTTTAATGCAGTTTTTCAACGCACAAACTTTTTAAAAATATATATTTTTTCTACTCATTTCTATCTCTAACCTATACCAATTTTCTTATTAATTTTCTTATAAATTTTAAATCCAAACCTTTTACTTCAATTTTTCAGATTCATCTGCCTTACTTTTAATGCTAGGTTTATTTTTGGTGTCTTTTCAATTCAATAGAAATCCTCCTAAATTTGCTGATGAGGAGACCGTGCTTACCAAAAAAAACTATGTATAATTGTTCTACGTGACTTCATGTATACCACAAATAAAAAGCACGGATTTCCGAAACGATCGTACAGATAATTGACTTTGTTTTTGTTCCTTCTTATGAAACTGATTTTTAATTTAATTAAATTTTGATTTTTAAATTTAAAAAATTTTTTTAAAATTTTTAAATTATAAATCACATTACTTAATATTGAATTAGCTCTAGGACATTTAACTATCGAGCTTATTATATATCTAAATTACAACGAGCATTTCCTGTATTTTAATTAAACTAGTAATTTCACTATTACATTAAAATACACTTAGCTCTTTAGACTATTATTCTAATCTCCTTTAAATTATATATATATATATATATATATATATACACACGAGGGGCGTGCAATAAGTAATGCCCCTGACCCACTTCCCATAGAAGTAGAGAAACGAAACTTGGCACAGTTATTAGTCTTTCTCTACATAGGAACCACCTAGAGTTATGCATTTCTTCCATCGTTTGATGTAGCTCTGGAGACCGTTTTTGTAGAACACCCCAGATTGGTCCTCCAACCACGACGTGACTGCAGAAATCAAGGCTGCATCATCTGGGAAACGCTTTCCTTTCAAAAACAAATTCATGGCTGGGAAGAGGTGAAAGTCAGAGGGTGCAAGGTCAGGAGAGTAGGGAGGATGGGGAAGGATTTCATAACCACACGCCCGTGCTTCTGATCTGGTGACATGCAAGTTGTAGACCGGAGCGTTGTCCTGCAGGAGGAGGGTACATTTGCTGATCATGCTCCGCCTCTTGATTTTGATAACTTCCCTTAATTTCCTCAAAAGTAAAGCATAATAGGGCCCTGTAATTGTGGTACCCTTTGCCAGGAAATCTGTCATCACTACTCCGTCCTGGTCCCAGAAGACTGTGAGCATGACCTTGCCAGCGGAGGGTTGCACCCTTGCCTTCTTTGGAGGTGGTGAGTCCAAGTGCCTCCACTGCATTGACTGGGCTTTGGTCTCTGGATCATAGTGATCAACCCAGGTTTCATCCTGTGTAATCAGTCTTTTGAAAAACTTTGACTCATCTTCTTGGTACATCTCCAAATTCATCCTCGAGCACTCGACATGTTTTCGCTTCTGGAATGGTGTGAGCAACCTGGGAATCCATCTGGCAGACACATTATGCATATGCAAATGGTCATGAATGATAATTTCCATAGACCCTGTACTAATCTTGACATCTTGGGCTATTTGGCGAATAGTAATGCGCCGATCTTCCAAAATGGCAGCCTCAATTTGAAGGACAGATGCCTCATCAATGGCAGAAGGGGAGTAACGAAGTCTGGGAGCTGTTTCCACAGACTTCCGGCCATGTTTGGATTCACGATGCTAGCGTTTTACAAGTATATGATAGGGCATTATCACCATAAGTTCCTTTCCTTTCATCAAAAGTCTCCTGTTTTGTGCGTTCTTTCAAATACAAAAACCGGATCACTGCTCGACATGCAACAAGCTCCATTTCACACCTGACTCAGTTCAAACACCTGTAAAACAGAAACCATAATTAGTTCAGAGCTGTAATTTGCCACATAATCCGTAGAGATATAAATCATTGAACATGCAAAATTCTAGATGGATCACCCAACTGGAAGTGGGTCAGGGGCATTACTTATTGCACGCTCCTCGTGTATATATATATATATATATATATATATATATATATATATATATATATGCGTATGTATAAATATACATGCATACATACACACATGCATACATACAAACATACATACATACACGTATACATGCATGATGATTGCAACGTCTTGTCAGACGAGTGCCACTATCTCAGTCACTGAAAGTCCATGAGCCCGAAAATGACGCTTTTTTTTTAGTCCTGCCAGCGAATTCACACGCTCAAGCAGACATGACATTGAAGACGGTCCTTGGCATACATACATATATATACATATGCACACATACATACACATACATACCCATAAACATACACACATGCACACATCCATACATCCATACATACACAATACATATAACACATACATACAAACATATACATACACACATGCACACACATGTACATATATATGCATACACATATATACTATCATATACAAATACATACACACATATACATACATATTCGCATACATATACGTACACATGTATGCACATATACATACATACACATAAAGTTACCTACATATACGTACATATACACATATATGCACCTATACGCATACATATATATGCATATATACATATACATATACATACACACAAATATATATATACGTATATACATACAAACACACATAAACATGTATACACAATAAATAAATAAATAAAAATATATACACACATACATATATATACATATACAAATAGGTATACATACACATACATACACTAGTACATATTTTAACATACATGCATACATACATACATACATACATACATACACACACATATGCATATAAAGAATGATGACAGATCAATTATTACATGCTTCCAGCATTTCAGGGCTACACACATGACACTTTTTCCATCGCCACGAACAATTCTTATAGACAAATGTATGAGGGAGTATCTATACAAAGATGATGTTACAGAGTTTTAGCTTTGTACGACAGCTAAGTCTCTCTCTCGGTTCAAAATGTCGAGATCTAGCAACAAGCATGAGCAAGATAGCCAGCAACAAATCAAACTGCAGACCAGCTTAATGCGGGTACTGGTCTTCCGCTTTATGTATTTTTTTTTAAATCAAAGATTTGCTTCACCCAGAGGGGTTGCCTTAACAGAGCTTTTGGGAGTCCTCTCCACCCCACACACATATCGAAATAAATATATACACGTACACATACAAGCATGCATACAAACAGATGCACGCAAACATACATACGTAAGAACAAATACACATGACAACATGCACATACACTCACACATTCATAAATACACGCATGTACATACATATGCACACACACGTACACATACACGTACATTTAGAATATATATGAAGGAGCATTTATCATGACGATGATGATGGTTGTTACGAATAGGTGAATTCAACATGAATAAAAGAGTAAAACAATCCTAAATACACAGAAGGTAGAATAGAGAGACGTTCGCTTCGCCGGTGGTACAGTTTTTAAAATGAAAACGTGTTCATAACGGCACAAATCCACAACAACATACATGCATACATACATAGAAAGTTAGATTACAATCTTTATTAATTTTTAAAGCAATCCATATTTTGACGGACCATTTCGTAAGGCAGTACACACTTATGTATCTTAAACTTTGCATTAGTGTAACCCAATATAAAAATAAAACAAACAAACAAACAAAAAAAAAAACATGTCCCAAATACCAGAAAATAAAATTCAAAATAATAAACTCATATATATGAAAGTTCAATTAGGAATATAATTTTCTGCTTATTTTCATAAATGGGCGTTATATTTGATAAGTTTTGGGTTATTTATTTATGCGTGCTCTAGTGTTAAAAAAGTAACGTAGATCTAGCTTAAATCATTACTATTACTAACAAATATATACATATATATATGTATGCATATTTATACACATCTATATATATGCATATGTACATATATATACATACGTATATATACACACATACATATATATGTAGACATACAAACACACACATATATATATCATGGTTATTACTATGCAATGAACATTAAATTGGTCATTGATACCATCGGTTTCAGAAGGTGTGTGATATTCTATTACTATGATGTACTCTACAGTCCCACTATATATATATATATATATATATATATATATATATATATATATATATATATATATATATATATATATATATATATAAAGGCGCAAGGATCTTTAAGGTTGGCGTGTGCACAACGGCATTTCCATCCCCAACGAATATATATATATATTTATATGTCAGGTCATGTCATATGCTACTGGTACCATGTAATCCAGTACTACCTGCCTCATGGTCGGGTCACAGGCGACTAAACTAGTTCCCCCACCAAACTTGTTTTGTGAGGAGGTTGGCTAGTCTCCCTGAAGGATTAAAAACAAGACCTCCCAAAGGGCGAATGAACCCTTTTTCGGGGTCAACGGCCAACTAGCACCGTGTGTATTTGTGTGTGTGTATGTGTGTGTTGGAGTGGAGAGGGCTCCCGTAAGCCGTGGTGAAGGCAACCTTTCTAGAAGAAGAAAATCACTGATTTAAACAAAAACCATAAAGCGGGAAACCAGTACCCGCATTAAGCTGGTCTGCAGTTTAACTTGTTGCTGGCTATATTGCTCTTGCTTGTTGCTGAATCTCAACATTTTGAACCGAGAGAGAGACTTAGCTGTCGTACAAAGCTAAGACTCTGTAACATCATCTGTGTATAGATACTCCCTCAGGCATTTGTCTATTAAAATGGTTCTGCGGCGATGGAAGTCATTTATGGGTTCATGGACTTTAAGTGTCTGAGGGAGTGGCAGTCGTCTGACAAGACGTTGCAATCATCGTATCATATATATATATATATATATATATATATATATATATATATATATATATATGGGGGGAGGAAATATACTTATTGAATTATATTACAATTTTTGTTTATATCAATACTTTATGAAGCTTTATGTAACTCCAGGACATACAAATAAATGACAAAAGGTCTATATTCACAATTTCAAGATGTTGTCCATCTTACTGCTTATTTCTTTAAGCATGTGAAAAGTTCAAATTCTTGACAGCACCTGTTTCGTAGCGCAGAATCATTCATGTAATTATTATGTCAACATTTGAATTTATTCCGCCATTAACTCAGAAGAAAAGGAACTCATCAACTTTAAAAGAAAATATAGGAACATGGGCATGATTACAAAATCTGAAAATCAGATTTTCCTTCCCATAGGTATCTACATGTTTGTTTGTTTGTTTGTGTGTGTGCGTGTGTGCGTATGCGTGCGTGTGCATGCGTTACAGATTACGCAGGGCATAGGCTACAGTCGGGATAGTATGTTTAATTTAAGAAATATTAACAGCTAGCGTCCAAAAAACGTAACTTACTATAAAAATGAAAGCATATCTAAAAAACCGACGAAAATTGCCTAAGAAAACAAAATAGAAATGAATTGATAATTTTAAAACAGATGGTTTAAAAGAAGAAGATAAATAAATGTTATCGCATTGTCAGACGCATGCTCAACCAGAGACACGCACACAAACACACGCATGCACGAACTATAATAAGAACTATTAGACAAGAGAAAAACGCACATTGTGTATGTGTGTGTGTGTGTGTGAGAGAGAGAGAGAGAGAGAGAGAGAGAGAGGGGGGGGCGAAGAGTAACCCCTTTACACATACTCTGAACCCCGCAGAATAATAGGGAATAGCAGTCCAAGAGCTACAAAGCTACTATTAGAGTGATTTGTATCGTACGCACGTACGCACACATATGACTGTAATAAGTTATGCATTAAACAATCTTGGCGTCGGACGAAATAATATGTCTCTTAGGGACACCATATTTAAATGTTAGTAACTGTTCATTTATAAAGTGAAGAAATGAATTCCAGAATATGAGGATTTTTTAGAGATTAGCCAATCAGAATGGAAGGACTTTGAAAAGAGAGGCTTTATTATTTATCAATCGAAAATTGGAAAGATTATGTTAGGTTTATGTATGTATGCGATTGTGATGTTATTGCTTGTAGGATGTAATGTAGTATTTTAATATCATTAATGAATGTGTCTTAAATGGTGTTCGAAAGCTACATAAGATAGTGGCTATATGTATTGAATTTGTATGTGGCATCTGTTGTGGCAAACCTACGATACTTTTGTCCAGAGGGGAATTCATGCGGTTACTTTATATATATATATATATATATATATATATATATATATATATATATATATATATATATATATATATACTAGCATGGGTGCCCGGCGTTGCCCGGCGTTGCCCTGCTGTTTGGAGGTGTATGCTGAGCAAAAAAAAAAAAGAAAAAAAAGGTCAATTTTTTAAACTTTGACCCCTATTATGACCCCTTTAAATTTATTGTTTTGGGCTCACATCGAGTTATTAAGTTAGACCCATGTCCAAGGAACCTATATCTAAAATTTCAAGTGTTTGGACCCCAAATTGTCGGAGGAGTTTGGTAGAGTTGTCAAAGGTCAAATCGTTGAACTTTGACCTCTGAACAGCCAAATTTCTGGTCTGTAGACTAAAAATTAACAGAGTTATTGCGTAGGAAAATGTACACAGACAGACAGACAGACAGACAGACACACACACACACGTTCACTTATATATATACTAGCATTTCGGCCCGGCGTTGCCCTGCTGTTTGGAGGTGTATGCTGAGCAAAAAAAAAAAAAAGTCAATTTTTTAAAACTTTGACCCCTATTATGACCCCTGAACATTTATTGTTTTGGGCTCAAATCAGGTTATTAAGTTAGATCCATGCCCAAGGAACCTATATCTAAAATTTCAAGTGTTTAGACCCCAAATTGTCGGAGGAGTTTGGTAGAGTTCTCAAAGGTCAAATAGAGAGAGAGAGAGAGAGGGGGGGAAGAGAGAGAGAGGTTGCTCATTTCGGTCGGACCTTAGACTATTTTCTTGGATCATACAAGTAAAACGTCAGCTAATGAACCGGCCACATTCGGTATCTTTAATTTTACAGGTTGAGTTTTCAGGATTTCCATGAAGCTAAGAATACCGATGTAAGATCAAACAGGTTTTTCTATATTATACAAACAAAAAACATGAACTTCAAGCGACGCAAATGGTGCCTACGCAACTGTAAGGTTTAAAATAATAACATATCCAAAAATTACGAAAAACGATGCGGTGGAAGAATAATTGTTAAGGTAAAAGGAATTTGTAAAATAAAACGAAATCACTAGCTTTATTTAGATTATTAAAAAAGAAATAAGTTGACAGGAGAGATAATTAAGTTCCGTTGCTGACATCACGTGACGAACGTAATTCAAAATGTTGGACAAAATTTATTTCCCTTCTAAACTTTATCGAAAACAGTTTTTCATTAATAATTATTTTGTACCTCATCGTTTTCCGTAAATTTTGGATATTTTACTATTTGCGACATGACAATTACGTAAGTAGCATTCGCTTTATTTGAAATTCAATATTTTTCGTTATTCTAAGACAACCGATCAATTGAATAAAAAATATATATGATCTTGTGTTTTCGCATGTCTCTGATCTGGTCAGTCTTATTAATCGTCTTTTAGATTTTTTCTTTTTATTTTCGGTTTCGATGTTCCCTATGTTGTTAATTTTCCTATGTCTCTTATATTTTCCAGTACTTTTTGTATCATCCACACAGTCTTTGCTTATCAGTCCTGGATTTTTATCCTGTGCCCCAAAACTCAAAAGAGATTAGACGATTCCTGCCATGATCCGGTCCCTCTGGATTTTTCGGTGAGAGTTTAGTTCTGTGCAGTTCTAGGAGGCCCACCGTCCAAGGCTTTGCCTTCTCTTTTTACTAAGGGATTATCTTATTACTTATCGCCTGTGGCGCTCACACCGGGGAATGCCGACGGGGCTGCCAAGGCACATTTTGCAGGTCAGAGTGCCTCTTCTCCGGGTCGCTGACTTGTTAATCCCACTTTCCGACCGTCGTGCCTAAGTTCTTGAAATGGGAGAGAATTAATTTTTTTATATGCTCCCCCCCCTTTTAAGTAGCGTTTGGTCAATATTATCATTTCGGTATATAGGATTGTTTATAGTCATTAGTTTCCTAGTTTCCTGATCTTTTGTTCAGCCTATGAATGATCTAGAATATCCTACTAGTGAGACTGCTCAGGTTTTTATTTATATTTTATCAGGTTTTTACTAAATAACTTGGTTTGTGAAAGGTTTCTTGTTTTTATTTACTTTTTACCGCGCTGAGATTTGAAACTCGAACGCCAAACATTTTCAACTATGACAAGCACTGTTAGGAATCTAACCTCTGCCCGCACTGAGGATTGAACCTTCAATCTCCAAGAATGTAACTATTCACGAAGTACTCTATGCACTGCTTAGTGAAATTCAGTTGTGAATGTTATATTCTTGGATAATATTAAAAAAAAGCCACAGTTGTGAAGTACTAAGGATTTCTACCAAGTTATGGCTGAGGGAACGAGAGCATGCTACCCCTGTGGATTAAATAAAAGGTTCCATTCGAAATTCTATGCAGATTCTCGAGTTCAACATGATTTCGGAGTTCGACAGAAAGATTCCCAAGTTCGACAAAATACACCTGAAGAAGGTTAAAGGTTACATCGACCGAAACGTTGTGCAAATAACATTCAAGATGAGAACAGAAATCATACGAATTATAAAAGTCTTCAAAAGGGTTTTTGTAAAAAGCTAGTTTTACTTGGGGGTGGGGGCAGCGGAGGGAGGGGTGTAATAGTTTGTTGATATTATTTACTGCCATGAAAATTAAACTGTCGTACCAAAAAGTAAATAAACATTTATCTTAAAACTTAAAGGCACAGATAGTATGTTTGACATTATTCTTTGTTACGTGTAAAGAATTTGTTTCTTTTTAGAAGATATTTTAAATACGGTTGATAATAATATGTCAAACAGGTTTTTTTTTGTGGAAAAAACAACAACAAATATTAAAGAAGGAAGTCAGGTGCCTGTTTCGTGTTGTATAGGTTTGTACTTCTCTTTTGAGTAATTTATTTATTATTAGTAGTTCAGCTCAGATTTGCGCGGGCCCTATGTACTGTTCATAACTTTATGTGCATATGTATATATATTAAAAAGTTTGACTCATGTCCAAGTAACTTACAACTAAAATTTCAAGTGTTTAGAGCCAAAATTGGCGGAGGAGTTTGGTATTTTAAATGCAAAGGTCAACTCTTTCAACTTTGACCTCTTAGCAGCCAAAATTTCTCCCAAAAACTGATTAAAAAGCTTACTGCATGTCTGAACACACTTTATGTAAAATTTCAAATGTTTAAACCCAAAATTGGCTGAATAGTTTGCTAGAGACCGCAAAGATCAAATCTTTTGAACTTTGACTCCTTGATAGCCAAATTTTCGGCCAAAAATCGATTAAAAAGCTTGCCCTATCTGAATACACTTTATGTAAAATTTCAAATGTTTAAACCAAAAATTAGCTGAGTAATTTGTTAGAAACAGCAGAGGTCAATTTTTTTTAAAACTTTGACTCCAATTTTGTCCCATTAAACATTTGTTGTTTTGGACTCAAATCAAATTAAAAAGTTTCATCCATGTCCAAGTAACACCTATAATTTCAAGAGGTTAGACCAAAAATTGCCGGAGGAGTTTCGTAGAGTTTTCAAAGGTAAAAATCGTTGAACTTTTACCTATTGACAACCAAATTTTTGGCGGAAAACCGATTAAAAAGATTTCCCCAACTTCAATACTCCTTATGTCAAATCTCGAGTCTCTAGACCAAAAATTGACAGAGTTATTTGGTAGGGAAATGTACACAGACATTTCAACTGATATATAGATAAATAGATTTCTTCTTCTTCTTTTTCTTCTTCGCTCGCTCTCTCTCTCTCTCTCTTTCTACCTTTCTCAACAACTAAAAGATGTGGATAATAGTCCGCAATAAACAAACGAACAAATAATACAATAAGCATTCAAATTATCTTGTATATAATAAAGGAGGCTCATTTGTCTCCTCTGGACGAAACTACCATAGCTTGACAAGGTGGTATATAAAAATTTATTACGTTTACGCCACTAACCATTACATTATTTAATTATAGAACGCAATTACATACACATTAATACGTAATATTAAAACATTACATTCATTCCGATGAGTGCCATGTTCATCATCGTCGTAACCTAAAGAGGAAGTAGCTAGATTTTCACCCGCACTTACACAAGTTCTCTTACGACCCCATTCTACATCGCGTCCAGTTATTCTATTTTTCCCTTTTGGGGTCATCTCCGTCATTATCTGACTACTGAATTCCTACACAAACGCATAATCTTACCGCATAGGGGCAGGAGCTGCTAGAAAAGACTTGTCCTGCCTTGATAGGGTTCAAAATAGACTTCATGGCCTGGTGGGAGATGTCCTTTTCTCTTCGCTGCAACCTCTATCTCACAGAAGAGATGTTGCGAGTTTGTCTCTGCTTTATCGTTATTTTCATTGAAAGTGTTCGACTGAGCTTCAATCTATGGTCCCCCCTCGCTAAACTTTCACAAGAAACACTAGACTAGCTGAAAACATTATCAATAATTTTCCACACTCTTTATCTGTGCCTAAACCTAAACATAGATGCCATGATCAAAGCTTCTTTCTTAGAACTGCACGCCTGTGGAATTGTCTTCCGTTTTCCTGTTTTCCAGCTGTCTATAATATGGTTATCTTCAAGTCCAACGTGAACAAGTTTCTGCTGAGCCGTTCCACTTAATCTAACAAATTTACCGAACTTCCATTACTATCGATTACTATATTGTCCTTTTGACTACTCTACACTCTTTAACCCTTATCCTTGAGTGGCCTATCAGCCTTGATAATTGGTGACGCCTATGTAAAAAAACAAAAAAACCTTCGATCTACACAAATAATGATTCCTTCTTTCCATAAATCCGGCTTATCTGATTGGCTGAGAATTATACATTCTATAATTCCCTTATTCGTTCATTCAGCCATTACAGGGACAGTTCGAAACTAAATCGCGACGCCATTTCTGTACTTATACAATATTCTTACGTTTTATTTATATAATTTACGACATTTTCCTGCTGAAAAACTCTTACATTATAATGTTTATCTGTGAAATGATTACACTCCAAAGCAAAAAAAAAAAAAAAAAAAATGTATCTTTCTTTTAACACGTAAGTTATATTTACTGTTGCCTTAGTTCTGAATCCATTAACGCATTTTCTAGCACGGTACCGACAGAGAGAGATAGAGAGAGAGAGCGAGAGAGAGAGAGAGAGAGAGAGAGAGAGAGAGAGAGAGAGAGAGAGAGAGAGAGACTGACTTATATCTGTTGTTGTTTTCATTCAAACATACTTTTTATTTACTTTAAATACATATCACAATTACATGAAAAAACAAAAACAAATACATTGTAAAACTTGAATTTAAATTTAAAATAATATTTTCAAAAATAGAACGGTAACATAAGTACATAATCATCACTTTATTTTACATATTTCATTTCCTGAGGATCGTTTGAATAAATTCACAACGATTGAAATTTAAAGTATTGTTTGATCATTGTATTTTTAGAAATAAATACATGTTACGATGACTAAAAATGAATTATTTTAGTACTTATTTTTTTTTTAGAAATCATTGCACAACATTTTAAATTTAATTCATTATGAATTTATTCAAATGGTCCTTTGTAAATTAAATATGTAAAATAAAGTGGTGCTTATGCACTTATGTTACCGTGCTATTTCTGAAAATAGTATTTTAAAGTTGAATTCAAGTTTTTGCATTTTTTATTAAATTGTTAGGTGAAAGTACAAAGTAGTTAAAATACACCCGACGTTTCGGTAACATAAGTGCACGCACGCTCAGTCATATATATATATATATATATAATAAAATGATTATATAAATTCAAGTTTTACGATATCTTTTTGATTTATTAAAACGTTAGGTGAAAGTACAGAATAGTTACATAACACCATCCCGGTAACATAAGTGCATACGTGCATAAGTACCAAAAAAGTGATTTTTAATATCGTATTCAGCTAAATCAATAACTAGCGACACTTGATTAAATGGTTTCTTTTATTGTCGCTACACCGTAATCACGTGGTTAAAATTTTACCAGACGAAAAATTTGGAGGCAAAAGAGTCACGAGAACCAAGATCGCATTTACATTGTCCGCAAATAAGTAGTTTTTCGAAAACAAAAAAAAAAATATTGATTACCTCCGTTATTTGCGAACTCTTTGCATTTACATAAAAAACACCACATTATCGTTATATGCGAATAGGTAGTTTTTCGAATATTAATCAATATAACTTTATTTTTTACTATTAGAATAAAAAATCCCTTTAGGTTAAATCAAAGTGATTAAGCACAAAGTTATTTTATAGAAACTACAGTTGCAAATTATTTAAAAACTAACAAAAATTTTGGCTTGCATGCGTATTTGTTACCTATTTGCGTTTTAAAAAGATTAACATTTAATAGAAGTTTTCGGGCAATGTAGTCACCGACGTTCCCTTTTCTTTTCTTTTTTTTTTTTTACAGTTTTTTTTTCTTAATCGACACACACCCTATAACTATATAACTAAAAGGGGATCTTAAAACATCTTACAAACACAAATTACTTACCAAACACTCTCCACTAATATGTTCAGAATGGCTTTCAAACTAATAACATTATTTCAACACGGTAACAAAAAATACATAAGTACCCAACAGTTATATTTATTCTGACTGCACACCCAAAATTACAAGGTTGGTCATAGTATTTGCGCGTGCAGATCATGACAACGATTATCAAGATTAAATTTGGGGCAGATACTTTGACAACCCGCCCCTCACAAAATGTGGTTTCTATTCCGATATCCATTCTTCAGGAGTAGGTTGGGGGTGTCCATTCCAAAAGCCATTCTTAGCATAAGGATGTTGGGAGTGTCTATTTCAAAAGCCGTTCTTAATATGAACAGGTTGGGGTTTGGGGGTTGGGGGTTGGGCAATGCCAACAACAGCCGTACTTAAACTTTTTACGAGGGTCGGGCATGCTTCCACTGGGCAACGCCGGTAAACGGGTTCTGCTAGTTGATTAAATAATATACCATTCGGTACAAACCCGACAATGGAAGATCAGATAACAAATAAACGTGGATTTATAAGACCAAACAATCTAACCCTGATCGCTTTTCGGGGCCCGCCGCGCAGTGGATAGGGACGTTGAATCTCGGTTCTAGGTGAGCATTGTCTGTAGTAATTTCAATCCTACCCAAATAGGGTTCGATTACCCTATATATTAAGTTTCATGTCTGTAGATCAAAAACTGACAGAGGAGTTTGTAGGCAAGATTTTCTTAATCATATATATTTACGCATACATAAATATATATATAAAGAGAGTTGTGTTTACTATAAACGTTTTACGCAAATATTTCCCAAGTATAAATCATGTAGAATCTCTGCATTAATATAATTATACGTAATAGTTAACTCACTCACACACACACAAAGTGACTTATATATATATATATATATATATATATATATATATATATATATATATATATATATATATATATAGATAGATATAGATAGATAGATAGATAGATAGATAGATAGATATAGACAGTAGGGAGGTTGATAAGTTGTTGGTAGATAGATAGATAGATAAGAGGTATCTCTGTAGTAAAATTAAAAAAAATAAGGCCCGTTCCAATGATATACGGTGAGACTTCGGGCTATTTTCAAACTCTTCCCACATTCACTGAATGTACGATGAGTAAAGATCCGTGATTTTTTTTTTTTTTGTATTCTCAGTCGTTGATTCAATCGTAAAAGTAATTTTCTACCAGAATGCGAGACGTTCCTAGTGCGGCGTGCGACGAAAGTCCACGAAACTAATAGTCAAACAACGTAGGAGTTTATCATCATCAAGTCCTATACACGTGGTAATGAATAAAGGCTTACCAGTTGTAAATGTATTTATGCAAGACGGGTGTGTACTACACCCAGATTCTTTCCGTCGGGTGAAGGCGTGGAGAAACTTTATAAGATTCCTCGGAGGAGCCCCCACAACCATTTTATCGACATTTACTGTTTTTATGCTTACGTTATCAATCATTCACGATGGATAATATACACCGTGAATCGGTTTGCTATTTATTTACAAACGTTTTTATGTTAACTTCTAATTACTAGATCTAAATACAATTTACTATATTTGTCTAAACAAGACACGACGTTGCCCGGGATTGAATGATGAGCAACACATGTTTCACACTCCCATATTTTTATTGTCATCGAAATCGCTCCAGTACTCCATCGTTGGCCGTACCTGGCTTTTATATAGGTAGAGAATTGCATCAGGAGTGAGATATCTGCTGGAGCGGTAGAAGGGGCCTACCATTTTCCCAGCGACCCCGGCAATGGATTTGATATATGTGTTCCATTTCAGATCGGGAGTAAAGGTCAAGCCCAGAAGCTTGTCAAAACATGAAGCATTCCCATTCATTTCAAATTAAATTTCTTAAATCAACTCGATTGCTTGCTCTAATTAGGGACCCATCTTGGTGCACCGAGAGGAAGCTTCACATGCCTTCTTTCAGTGACTTCATCCACACTATATTGTAGTTTACATTCTACTGTACGGAACCTACTGTTGATTTTATAAAATTATGTTTTATATAATGTCTTGGATTAAAGTTTGAAATGCAAAAGTCAAGTATCATTGTGCAGTGATGCTATAAACAGAAACATTCATTTCGAACGCGCCACTGTCATATCAAAGAACAAATAATTGATTTTATATGTCGGGTCTTTTGACTAATGTGGTACTAAAACTTCTCAAATGCACTTGTGATGTTAGGCTGTATAAGGTGTTCACTTTTTTTTTTACATTCACCACTTATCAAGGCCCAATGGCCACTCAAGGATAAGGGTTATTGTGTGTACAGTAATCAAAGGGATAGTGTAGCAATAGTATTGGGGAATTGGTAAGGTGTCATTACTTAAGGAGGGGCGGTTCATCAGGAATTTGTTTGTGTTGGACTTGAAGACATCCAGGTTGAAGTCGGGAGGGAAACAGGCAAGTGGAACAGAGTTCCACAGGCGTGCAGTTCTAAGAAAGAAGCTTTGTTCATGGTATCTACGTTTCGATTTAGGCAAAGATAGGGAGTGGGGAAAATTATTGACGGTGGTTTCAGTTTTTCAAAATCGCCTGTTTCTTCTTCCGTCAGATTATTTTAATTATCGTTTCTTCTGTGAGAAAGAAGTTGCAGGGAAGAGAAAAGAGCACCCCCACTAAGCTACAAAGTCTATTTTGAACTCTTTCAAGGTAGGATAAGCTGCTTCTAGCAGCTCCTGCCCAGATGTGGCAACAGTACTCCATCGTTGGCCGTACCTGGCTTTTATATAGGTAGAGAATTGCATCAGGAGTGAGATATCTGCTGGAGCGGTAGAAGGGGCCTACCATTTTTCTAGCGACCTTGGCAATGGATTTGATATACGCGTTCCATTTCAGATCGGGAGTAAAGGTCAAGCCCAGAAGCTTGTCAAAACATGAATCCTTCCCATTCATTGCAATTGATGCCAGATGGGCATCAGAGCGTTGATGATGTAAAGATAGAAGCTTAGTTTTAGATGCATTTAAAAAAAATATAATAGTAAATATAGAAATAAATTTCAAGTCACATTTTACAGGTAAAATGAGTCTTTGTTGTTTCACAGTCATCCTGACAATTTTTTGTGAAATTATTATTAGGTGATATTTTCTAAAAAAATAAATTACATATTTTAGATGGTTGCATTTTCGTTCACTTTTTTTAAAAGCGAAAATTAGTATTGGATCATAAAAGGTTAGGGGTCGGGTTAGGATTAAGATTAGGATTACGGTTGGGGGTATCGAATGATAAATGGTAAGATTAAGTTTGATAATGCCGTTTTACAAAAATAGAAAAAACAAAAAGCGAGAGAAAAATGTTCATTTTTCTAAGGAATTAATGATAATATTTATAAAAAAGAAACTCTTCCATTCTGTGAAGAAAAAAAGGAATTTATAATTGAAATGTAAACATTGTATTGCAGACAAGTACACGAATCAGCTAATGAGAAATTAAGATTATTCTTAATTTTTAATTGGATGATCACCATTCGCTTAAACCATAATTATGACCGCCATTGTGAATATTATTATCAATCGTCATAAATTTTATCGTTATTATTATTATTATTATTATTATTATTATTATTATTATTATTATTATTATTATTATTATTATTATTATTATTATCATTATTATTATTATTATTATTATTATTATTATTATTATTATTATTATTGGCTCACAGGGAGCTTACAAAAATGTCATCAAAGATCTCTCTTTGAAAACAGCCAATGGTCTTCCCTGGAGACTGAGTGACAACAAGTCTCCCCAGGTTTTCAGTACTCTCTACCTCTTTCGATAACATTCGCAAATGACTTAACATTATCACAACAGTGGCTTACCATGGTTTCCTCGTTTTCAGAAGCCATTGGTCTTCACTAGAATTTGAGTGGCAACAAGATCCCAAGATCTCCCAAGATCTCATTTCTCTTTGCACTTGCCCAACCGAGGTCTGGTCAGTACTTTTCCCTCAGTCTTTTCTTCCTCCTTGACTCTACTCGACTATTCGGTCTCACTCTTTTTTTTGGTGGGGGCGGTGATGTAGTGATGGGGGTATGGGGTTAGAGAACTTATAGATATGCAGCTTCAATGTTCTTGGTTCCATGTAATGCTTCATATTTTACCTCTGCAGTAATATGTCTGGCCCGCGCTTGCGGCTCATGTCTCCAAGGGTTTTCCTTAATATTTCAGCTGTTTTCATTATTGTTATTCGTTGTATCTTTCTAGTCATTCCACTGATTCCAATTTCTTTCATTCTTTTTTCAAATAGATCATCCATATTTTTCATACAACCCCCCCCCCAAAAAAAAACACGTATAAATAAATAAGCGGACTTCTAATGGGATCCAGTTCTTGATAACAAGTATATAGACAAATTAGAACGTGTATATATATATATATATATATATATATATATATATATATATATATATATATATATATATATATATATATATATATATATATACTAGCAAAGATACCCGTGCTTCGCACGGAGCTTTGTTGCGCACTCGGGTACCAAAATCTATGGGCACCTTTCCCGTAAGTTGATGTTGTAAGAGCAACGATTGCATAAGGTGATTAACATTTTAACTACCTCTTGTAGTGACTGAAATTCAATCAGGAACTTCACAAAACATTTTCATCAAAAAGGAAGGTTACTTGATGTTACATAGTAAATTTTTCATTGGAGTAATTTTCAACTCTTGCTTAAATTTTATCTTGCACATTCAATACTAAAAACTTACCACAATCAGATCATGTCAGTTTTTCCTCATATCCATTTCTCGAACTTTTCACTGAAGAGCCTCAGGGTAAACTACATTTCTGCTGCTTTGATTTGGAGCCAGAATGTAGAGTTTTTCTGAACTTCCTGTCCGGCTGATGGAGACGTAGAACATACCGTGACTGAAGCAGTCTGATGTCAAGTCTACGCCAATGGTGTTAAATGTCTGACCTTGACTTTTGTTTATGCTCATTGCAAAACACACCTTCACAGGAAATTGGAGTCTCCGGAATTTAAATGGAAGTTCTGAGTCCGATGGAACTAAGGGGATCCTTGGCAGTAGAACGGTTTCGCCTTTGTAGGGACCACAGGAAATGGTGGCCTCAAGTACATTGGTGTGCAATCTGGTGATAACACATCTGGTTCCGTTTGTTGTTTTTGGCGGTTCCAAGGATCGAAGAATCATGATTGGCGATCCAATTTTGAGATTTAAAATGTGTGGAGGCATTCCAGATATCTCCAAAGAGTTTAAAAACTCCACAGGGTAGTGAACAGCTTCATATTCATTAGTAGCCGAATCAACTGACTTGTATTGCTTTGTGTCTCCTGGAAATTCATCCATTATTGAATTGTTCAAATGATTCACATTGCTGTTTAATGGCGAAATAATAGCCCTCTCAGCAAGCCAATCCGGTGATTTTCCATTGTTTTGCAGGTCTGGGTACACTTTGTCTTTCAGTTGCTTCTGATTACCGACACATTTACCAAGCGCAGTTGGAATCTTAATTGTGTCAGGTGAAGAAGTGATAGGAAACTGACCATTACCGATTTGGAGAAGCAATTTTGAGAAGTCTGCTGCAGCTGTGTTATCAGAGATATAGGTTCTCATATTAGTAGTCAGTCTCTTCACTATAACGTGCCTCCAGAGATAGGATTGTTTCAAACTTGCATTGACAATGTTAGCCCTTGTGCCATTTTTAACCACTGGGAGGATTTGACGGAAATCACCGCAAAATAAGGTTGGAATGCCACCCATGGGATTCTTGTTTCCTGTGATGTCTTGCAGTGTTCGGTCAATTGCTTCATAAGCACTCTTGTGCGTCATTGGGGCTTCGTCTACAATGATTGCAGAGGTGTCTCTAATTACATTTGCCAAGGCTGAGTTACCAGTAATTTTGCAAACTGGCTGATCCATTCGATGAGTATCCAAGGGTACTTTAAAAGTGCTGTGAAGAGTGCGGCCACCTTGTAGTAGAGTAGCAGCAATGCCACTGAATGCTGTTGCAAGCACAATCTTTCTCATGGATCTAATCTTTGCAAGGATCAAATTGATTACAAAAGTCTTGCCCGTACCACCTGGAGCATCAAGAAACATCATGTTTTTGTTCATTTCACCTTGTGCTTCCAACATTGCCATGAATGAATTGTAAACTTCTCTTTGAGAATCGGTCAGTTTTTCTTGCATATTTTCTGCTTGTAGGGAAAGTTCTTCAAGATTATAAGTAACTTCACGTTGATACTCTCTCGCGAGTCTTTCATCTCTCCCTTGCGTTGGTGCAGGTAATCCATAGCTTGCCAATGGTTGACCGCACATAAGGAGAACTTTTTCTTCAATTAGACAAAGAGTTTTATTGTAGATGTCCTCATTAAAATCTGCTTCTGGATTGTTAACTTCTTGCCTGTATCTGTGAAGAATGTCTTCAGATATTACATCACGAAAAGCCATCCAGATCTCAAGAGGATTTCTTGGCTCACAGGCTGTTAAAATTATCACAAATAGGCTTCGCAAATTTGAAGGTGATTGAGTGGCACTTGCCTCTCCTACTGCTTGATGCAAGTGATGGTCATTTTCTAGAAGGCCTCGAGCAAGGCACGCTGCTCTGTATGTTTCAAACACCTGACCATTGTATGCTCGTAAATCTTGAAATGAAGTTGGACCAGCAACCTCATTGAGCAACAGGCGTAAGAAATAACACTCCCCTGCTTTTGGACTAATCGTGTAGATTCTCCCAATGCATGGTGCCTTCCATACATCATCATTTTCAGTACCTTCAACTTGTACCCCACGCATTCTTCTCATCCATTTCTTTGTCGATTTGTTCCAAGTGTAAAACTCAGAGACTTCTACGTATTTGAGACCCCTTGCAAAGTCATCCTCATGGCAGAGTTGAAAAAATGCTGTCAAAGTTGTGGCAGGCGGTGGACCTTGGGCTCGTTCCAGAGCAGTATCAGCTGAGAACATGACACGCTGCCCATTTTCAAAATGAACAGAAAGTTGTACAATTGGGGGGAAATGTTCATGGATGGGATGTTCCAATATCCTCCAGGCCGCCTCTGAACTGCCGACATACCTTGCATTCTGGAACTGCTGGATCTCATCCGCAATGTGACTTTGTACTTGGCCTTGTTGGTTAGCTGCTCCATCAGTTCTTTGTAGTTCAAACACTGCTTGATCACATCCTTTATTCACGTATTTGAGGACATATTTGATGCTTTGGATCGAGCTGCAAATTTCTACGTTAATGTGAGCGTTGAACTGCTGAAGGAGGACCTTGTTGTACGGAACAATCCACTGGTTTGTTATTTCTTGATTAACATACCGACCATTTCTCTTCATCCTTATTGTACCAGTCTGGCCTCCATCTTCTGGTTTTCTTCGCCTGTACTTGGGGTAAGAGTCTTGGCCTTGCTCGGTACACTGAAGAAATTCTTTTGGGTATTTTTTGGAACATTTGTTGTCAATCATACATGGACAATTTGGATTAAATGGTCCACAAGGTCCATGCACCATATGTGCCATCACTTTAGCATGAAGATCAGGATCTTCCTCTTTGTCAGGGATCTCTGCAGATATGCAGAGATCCATTTTTTCTGGTAGAAGTTTGTCCTCTGGGGCCTGCAAGGTGAGGATGTGTGCATGCGGCAGTCCTCTTTTTTGATATTCAATACTGTACAGGAAAGCCCTCAACCTGTCAAATCCTCCCTTTTTAATAAATTCAAGTAACTTTTTTAGCTTCTGCCTGAAAACCCTGGCAACAATATTTGGACGATCCTGAGGGTCTTGCCCTTGAAGACAATTTTCTGTAATTTCTGTCCACTTTGGATTTGTTGTGAACGTGATGAAGAGGTTGGCTCGGCCCATTCGCCGAACATATGCCATGGCATCACTTTGACGCTCAAACATGTATCGAGGGCCTCCTGTACAAGTTGCCGGAAGTACAACTCGTTGACCAAACTGTTCTGGATTCCCATCCTCCCTAAGAATTGAATCTGTCAAGTTGCTATAATTGTCAGCTCTCAGGGTATGTTGCTCACACCTCAGGAACTGTAAACGTTCTGTTTCAATCTTGCAGTACACATCCACCAGCCATTGTTGAAATAGCCTTCGGTACCAGAGAAAATAGTTTCCAGGCCGAGTCATTAAATGGTACGAATAAAATTGCTGTTGGGTAACTTTTCGCCCATTGGATGCCTTCATGTAGATGTTGTAAGATGGAGAACCATAGGGGTACATTAACGGGTACATTAAAGTATCGTAGAGGGGATGTAGTTCGGAGATCCGTTTTAATGTATCATTTCTAAAACGCAAGACAATATCCCGGTTAGCTGTTGGTTCATTCTCCATTAATATTCCAATCTCATACGTTGTTGTTGGAGCATTGAATCGCCGTGGATGCTCTTCTTGCGGCCTTCGGTCTTCCCTTATGACAACTTTATGTTCTACCAAGTGTTCTTCTTCAATCCTCTCCTTTGTTGTTTTCAGCTGACAAATGAAGCTGTTGTTCTCATGTAAAAATTCAGTCAGACTTTGGAGAATGTCTCTATTGAGTCTACTGTCACGTCCCCGATTATGTAGTTCCTCTTCCAGACTATCCAAGAAGTAGACTTGAATAAACTTTGCTGTTTCATCTTCAGGTGGTAAAAGACTCCCAATCTGGTGGCAAACCTGGCCTCGAATTCTAAAAGAAGGATTCCACCCATGTACTGCCGCAATTTTGTGACCAAATGATGTCATTGCAAAACAATTGTTATAACTGCGTAGATTTTGCAGAAAATCTTTAGAGATGGGACCATTGCCGGAGAGCAAATCTTGAAGCAACTGAGGCAGTGGTGGAAAGCTATCAAGCACAACTTTGCCAGAAGAACAACAACAACCAGGGGTTTCTCCTTTAAATTTTACAGCTGAGCAATGTTGACATACTTTGTCCATTTTTCCTATATCAGCTGTAGTGAGAGAGTCATTTTTGTTGTAGTGAGAGAGTCATTTTTTCTATTGCAGTGTTCTATTTCATGGTGTCTCAAAGCAGTCATTCGTTGTCTAGCTGCCTCGTTTTCTGTCAATTGCTGGGGCAAAGTCATACTCTCTCTCCATGCAGCCTCTCGTTGTTGCCCTTGGTATAGGCGAAAGCTTCGTTGGGTTTCCGATTCATTCTGATGTCGTTGAGCCACTCTCAACTGACCTTGTGTACGTCTACTTACCTCATATAATTCATTCGATCGTAATATTGCTTCTCTTTCCAGTGCATATCTTTGCCTTTCTTGAATTTCATCTTGTGATGAATTTAACCGCCTTACAGCATGTCTAGTTCTGTCAGCTTCACGTTGGGTTTCTCTTTCCAAATCTGACAGTCTTGCTCTCCTTTCTCTTTGACGTATCCTGTTAAGTTCTAGACGTCTTTCTCTATCTGAATTGTTTTCATTGGAGCGAATTGCAGCAACTCTTAGTCTATTAGCTTCCAATCTTTCCATTCTTTCTTCCTCACTTTCGTTTCTACTTCGTTTGGGTGGCATAATTTCGGTTTTAAACGGAATTGTTTAACGATATTAATGATTGTAAATTAATTAAGCGTAAAGGAAATGTATACTAACTGAAATGGACGACCTATAAATAATATTTCTGAATAGTACAATTATAAACAATCATATTGTACCTATTTACTATGCCTCCCCACGGGATAGAGTTAGACACCAGGGTCGTTTTTTAACGTGGAGAAAAGGTACAAAAATTAAAATTGTCTCAGTCGTGAAGGATTTCTCCTCCACCGAAAGAGAACAAGAAATAGAAGTGCAGCATCTGAAGAACAGATGCTACACTTTGATCTTGACCAATCATATTGTAGCAAAAATGAATAAAAGCGACCCACTTGTGACTCATTACTTCCGGGTGTAAACGTCACAGTCTAAAAGTAATAATTAAAAAAAAAAAGTAAATGTAAAATAAATGTAATACCAACTTAGGTTAACTAATATATGTAAACAATACAATTAAAACAGTTCTATTAAAACAAATAATTACTAAGATCTAGGTAATTGTTAGTCTCATTGTTATGGTTTTAAAGAAAAAAATGTGTAAAAAAATTCTGCTTTTATGAGTACGTGTATTTCTTTTAAATTACATAACCTTTTTATTTTATTATTTATATCTCTTTTAAATTTATATATTTTGTTAGTAAACTGGAAGAAATTCAGTTGAATAAAACCTTGTTCGTGTTCTTTACGTTAAACTCATTTTTATAAAAGGTTCATCCGGTTTAAAGAAAGCACTAAGTTTAAATAAGACTGGAAATAACTAATTCAATATATAAATAGAAAAATGAAATAAATATAAGCTTTAAGTCTTAAGATAGTAATAATCAAAATGTAATAAATTATTTGTAGTTCAAATCTATGATAAGACAGGCTTTCGAAATAGGCTCGACCAGAAAGATTAAATTGGAACGAAATTATAATCTCCGTGCCATTTTCAAAACAACCCCACAAAAGTAACTGTATCCTGCAGTTGGTTAAATGACAACGTTGGTTGTAAGAAAAATGTAAAAGAAAATGCGCTTATCTGTTTATTTTGACATTTAATTAAAAAAAAAATTGGCTATAACTGGAAGAGAGCGTTATGTTTTGGGGGTTGTTTAAAAAATAGAATGGAAATAAAGTTAGTTCCGTTTTAATTGTCTTTAATTGCGGCAAGTGAAGCGCTAACAAAATCGAAAACTCACTGTTCACATTCGAAATGTTAACTTTTATAGGTTTACAGGTTTGCTGACAAGGCTGGGGGTGTTTATTTAGAAAGCCATACTTAACATGGGGAGGTTGGGATGTTTAATACAATTATTTTACTAAATTGATTTTTTTCATTTAAAAATAAAATTATTTCTTTTTTAATAAAGTTTTATTTTAAAATATTTGTTTTTGTTTATTTATATAAAATTACGATAGTTGAATTGTATTCTTTCAATTATATTGGCAAGTAAAATATAAAAGATTAAAACGGAACGAAATTGAAATTTCCATTACATTTTCAATACAATCCCAAAACATAAAGCTTTCCTCACCAATGAATCGTTTTGATAATATAGGTAAAGTGAAATAAATCGAATATAAAATTAAATGAAAATATATTAAATAATTAAATGTTAAATAGATTTTGTAAATAGTACAGTTGAAATGATTAGAATATTTCCAATATGTAATAAGGTCGAGGTAATTAGTTAAAGAGATTTAATATAATGTGATATGCAAATGAGCGTAAGTCATTCGATATGGGGGTGGTTTGTAGAATAGTATATAAAGAAATTAGGCAAAGATTCTTATGTCTCCTATAACAGAAACATCCTAAAATGGGTTCTAATGTTTCTCTATCAGGAGAGATCTACCCTCTTACCTCCTTTATATTTCGTTGATGATGGAGAGCTGTACACACAGACAGAAACACACGAACCCTATTACTTTATAAAAATATAGATAGATATATACAGTAAAATAACGTTGCAGTTCATATGAGTTATGAAAGGAGACATGCCGGAAGTTCAAGATTCGAGTTTCGCCTTCATCAGTTTCGGGCTCATCAGATGAACACATCCGAACTGTCACGCGAAGCGAATCGCTCTGCCACCTAAGCAGCGAGCGGCGATACACACAAGAAAATCCATTAGGTAACATAGATCAAACAAACCGCGGCGAAATCCGACTATGGAATAGACCTACTTCAAAGAAGGGGTGTAGTCATCTAACTACTAAGAAGCACAGCCGATTTCGCATATGTAATATTTTTTTACACTGTTAGGACGATGTCATCCAACAAGTTTACCTAGTGAGTAAATAAGTATTAAAATTTTCAGCATGTGAGATGATATAATTATTTCCACAGTCAAACAACTTCGCAGCTCACACGAGCCATGAAAGCCCATAAACCTGAAGTATAATACTTTGGAACTTCTAATACACAGGCGGCAAAAAGAAAGTCCGCACTTGTAATTTTTTCAAAATTTTCAAAAACTGCAAATTTAAGCTTTTCTCCGACGGTCGTACTGCCTACCATCGCTGTCTAGCCTATTGAACTTGCTGTCGTCGCTAAAAAGCACTTTTGACCAATACGAAGAATCATGATCTTCATTACATCTGACGAAGTCCAGACGGCGCTTCCTGTTCTTTACAGAAATCATTGCTTGCGTTTTGCAACATATTCTCGCAAATTAAATTCCTTTAATCTAATAATGAGAGCTTTTTTACAATATTGCACTGTTGGTGGATTTGGGAAGCCGTTTCAAATCTGTTTCTTAGGCTGCGGATCTTGATAGCATTGTCTTCCCTGTTAGAAGTAACACTAGTACGACCAGATTAAGGGGCATCACGAACACTGCCGGTGTTTTGGTGCTTTTGCACAGTCTTTCGTGCCGTTCTCTCATCACATTTCAATCTGTAGTCGATTTCTCGATTGGATAAACCAGAAAGATGGAGATTAAAGAGCTCCTGACGATCACTAAGAGAAAGACGTGGCATATGGACTAAATATTACGTTGTATAAACTGGAACAACAACAATTACGATTAGAGATACTTTGTTGCCTGTTGCTGGATATTTTAAACTGATTCAGGGGCGACAATTTCAGCTGGTTTTAAGCGAATTTGTTGCTGCGGACTTTCTTTTTACCGCCTCAATTAAATTTTTTTTTTTTAATTGACGTGAACACTAGAATATTTCAATTATTGATTGTTGCTGTTCTTATATTGTAGTAAAGTTTATAATGATTGTTGGTGTTATTATAGTGTGATGAAGTTTATAATGATTGTTGGCGTTATTATAGTGTGGTAAAGTTTATAATGATCGTTGGTGTTAATGTAGTTTGGTAAAGTTTATAATGATTGTTGGTGTTATTATAGTGTGGTAAAGTTTATGATGATTGTTGGCATTATTATTGTGTGGTAAAGTTTATAATGATTGTTTGTGTTATTATAGTGTGGTATGTTTATAATGATTGTTGGTGTTAATGTAGTTTGGTAAAGTTTATAATGATTGTTGGTGTTATTATAGTGTGGTAAAGTTTATAATGATTGTTGGCATTATTATTGTGTGGTAAAGTTTATATTGATTGTTGGTGTTAATACAGTGTGGTAAAGTTTATAATGACTGTGGGTGTTATTATACCGTGGTAAATTTATAATGATTGTTGGTGTCAATATAGTGTGGAAAAGTTTATAATCATTGTTGGTGTTATGATAGTGTGGTAAAGTTTATATTGATTGTTAGTGTTATTATATTGTGATAAAGTTTATAAAGATTGTTGGTGTTATTATAGTGTGGTAAAGTTTACAATGATTGTTGGAATTATTATAGGTTGGTAAATTGTATAATGATTGTTGGTATTATACTGTGGAAAAGTCATAATGATTGTTGGTATTATTATATTGTGGTAAATTTTATAATGATTGTTTGTGTTAATATAGTGTTCTAAAGTGTATAATGTTTGTTGGCGTTATTATAGTTTGGTAAAGTTTCTAATGATTGTTGGTGTTATTATAGTGTTGTAAATTTTATAATGATTGTTGATGTTATTATAGTATGGTAAAGTTTATAATGATTGTTGGTGTTATTATAGTGTGGTGAAGTCTATAATGTTTGTTAGTGTTATTATAGTGTGATGAAGTTTCTAATGATTGTTGGCGTTATTATATTATGGTAAAGTTCATAATGATCGTTGGTTTTATTATAGTGTGGTCAAGTTTATAATGATTGTGAGTGTTTATATAGTTTGGTAAAGTTTATAATGATTGTTAGAGTTATTATAGTGTGGTAAAGTTTATAATGATTGTTGACATTAATACAGGTGGGTAAAGTTTATTATGATTGTTGGTGTTAATATCGAGTGGTTAAGTTTATAATGATTGTTGGTGTTAATATAGTGTTGTAAAGTTTATAATGCTTGTTGGTGTTATTATAGTATGCTAAAGTTTATAATGATTGTTGGTATTATTAAAGTGTTGTAAGTGTTATAATTATTGTTGGTGTTATTGTAGTGTGGTAAGTTTATAACGATTGTTTTATTATAGTGTGGTAAAGTTTATAATGATTGTTAATGTAACTATAGTGTGGTAAATTAATAATAATTGTTTGTGTTATTATAGTGTGGTAGAGTTGATTATGATTGTTGGCCTTATTATAGTGTTCTAAAGTTTATAATGTTTGTTGGCGTTATTATAGGTTGGTAAAGTTTATAATGATTGTTGGTGTTATTATAGTGTTGTAAATTTTATAATGATTGTTGATGCTATTATAGTGTGGTAAATTTCATAATGATTGTTGGTGTTATTATAGTGTGGTGAAGTCTAAAATGATTTTTGGTGTTATTATAGTGTGATGAAGTTCATAATGATTGTTTGCGTTATTATATTGATGTAAAGTTAATAATGATCGTTGGATGTATTAAAGTGTGGCCCAGTTTATAATGATTGTGAGGGTTTTTATATAGTTTGGTAAAGTTTATAATGATTTTTAGAACTATTATATTGTGAGAAAGTTTATAATGATTGTTGACATTCATACAGGTGGGTGAAGTTTTTATGATTGTTGGTGTTAATATAGAGAGGTAAATTTTATAATGATTGTTGGTGTTAATATAGAGTAGTAAAGTTTATAACGATTGTTGGCATTATTATTGTGCGGTAAAGTTTATAATGATTGTTGGTGTTATTATAGTGTGGTAAAATTATAATGATTGTTGGTGTTATCATAGTATGGTAAAGTTTATAATGATTGTTTGTGTTAATATAGTGTGGTAAATATTATAATTATTGTTGGTGTAATTATAGTGTGGTAAGTTTATAACGATTGTTTGTTTTATTATAGTGTGGTAAATTTTATTATGATTGTAAATGTTACTATAGTGTTGTAAATTAATAATAATTGCTTTTGTTATAATAGTGTGGTAAACTTTATAATGAATGTTGATGTTAAAACAGTGTGGTAAAGTTTATAATGATTGTTGCTGTTATTTTAGTGTGGTAAGTTTATAATAATTGTTGGTATTATTATACCGTGGTAAATTTATAATGATTGTTGGCGTTAATATAGTGTTGTAAATATTATAATCATTGTTGGTGTTATTATAGAGTGGTAAAGTGTATATTGATTGTTGGTGTTATTATATAGTATGGTAAAGTTATAATGATTGTTTGTGGTATTATAGTGTGGTAAAGTTTATAATGATTGTTGGCATTATTATAGTGTAGTATAGTTTAGAATGATTGTTGGTGATATAAGATTGTGGTAAAGTTTATAATGATTGTTGGCATTATTATAGTATGGTAAATTTTATAATGATTGTTGGTGTTAATATAGTGTGGTGAAGTTTATAATGATTGTTGGCGTTATTATATTGTAGTCAAATTTATAATGATTGTTGGTGTTATTATAGTGTGGTAAATTTTACAATGATAGTTGGTGTTAATATCGTGGGTAAAGTGTATAATGATTGTTGATGTTATGATAGTGTGGTGAAGTTTATAATGGTTGTTGGCATTATTATAGTTTGGTAAAGTTTATAATGAGTGTTGGTGCTATTATAGTGTAGTAAAGATTATAATGATTGTTAGTGCTAATATAGTGTGGTAAACTTTATAATAATTGTTGGTTTTATTATAGTGTAGTGAAGTTTATAATGATTGTTGATGTTATTATAGTCTGGTAAAGTTTATAATAATTGTTGGTGTTATTATATTGCGGTAAAGTCATAATGATTGTGGGTGTTATTCCAGTGTGGTATAGTTAATAATAAATATTGGTTTATTATATTGTGGTAAAGTTTATAATGATTGTTGGTGTTATTATATTGTGGAAATGTTTACAATGCTTTTGGTGTTAATATAGTGTGGTAAAGTTTATAATTATTGTTGGTGTTATTACAGTGTGCTAATTTAATAATGACTGTTGGTGGTATATATTGTGGTACATTGTATAATGATTGTTTGTGTTCTTATATTGTGGCAAAGTTTTTAATGATCGTTGGTGTTATTATAGTGTGGTGTAATTTATTATGATTGTTGGCGTTATTATATCGTGGAAAAGTTTACAATGATTGTCGGTGTTATTATAGTGTGGTAAAGTTCATAATGATTGTTGGTGTTTTTATATTGTGGAAAGGTTTACAATGATGGTTGGTTTTAATATAGTGTGGGAAAGTTTATAAAGTTGGTGTTATTATGGTGTGGTGAAGTTTATAATGATTGTTAGTGTTATTATATTGTGGTCAAGTTTATAATGATGGTTGGTTTTATTATAGTGCAGTAAAGTTTACAATGATGGTTGGTGTTAATATAGTGGGGTAAAGTGTATAATGATTGTGATGTATGATAGTGTGGTCAAGTTATAATGGTTGTTTACATTATTATAGTGTGGTAAAGTTTATAATGATTGTTGGTGCTATTATAGTGTAGTAAAGATTATAATGATTGTTAGTGTTAATGTAGTGTGGTAAACTTTATAATGATTGTTGGTTTTATTATAGTGTGGTGAAGTTTATAATGAGTGTTGGTGTTATTATCGTGTGGTAAATTTAGTAATGATTGTTGGCGTTAATATAGTGTGGTAAAGTTTATAATTATTGTTGGTGTTATTACAGTGTTCTAATTTTATAATGACTGTTTGTGGTATTATATTGTGGTACATTGTATAATGATTGTTGGTGTTATGATATTGTGGTAAAGTTTTTAATGATTGTTGGTGTTATTATAGTGTGGTGTAGTTCAGTAATGATTGTTGGCGTTATTATATCGTGGAAAAGTTTACATTGATTGTTGGTGTTATTATAGTGTGGTAAATTTCATAATGACTGTTGGTGTTATTATATTCTGGAAAAGTTTACAATGATTGTTGGTGTTAATATAATGTGGTAAAGTTTACAATGATTATTGGTGTTAATATAGTGTGGTAAAATTTACAATGATTGTTGGTGTTATTATATTGTGGTAAATTTTATAATGATTGTTGGTGTTATTAGATTGTTGTAAATTTATAATGATTGTTGGTGTTTATGTATTGTGATAAAGTGGATAATAATTGTTGGTGTTAATTTAATGTGGTAAAGTTTATAATTACTGTTGGTGTTATTATAGTGTGGTGAAGTTTATAATGATTGTTGGCGTTATTATAATGTGGAAAAGTTTGCAATGATTGTTGGTATTTTTACAGTGTGCTAAAATTTATAATGATTGTTGGTGTTATTATAGTGCGGTAAAGTTTATAATGATTGTTGGTGTTATTATAGTGTGGTAAAGTTTATATGGATCGTTGGCGTTTTTATAGTTTGGTCAAAGTTTGTAATGATTTTTGGCATTATTATGGTGCGGTAAAGTTTATAATGATTGTTGGTGTTTTTATAGTGTGGTAAAGTTTATAATTGGATTTAATATAGTGTAATAACGATTATAATGATTTTTGGTGTTATTTTAGTGTGTTAACGATTATAATGAGTGTTGGTGTTAATATAGTGCTGTAAAGTTTATAATGGTGGTTTGTGTTATTGAAGTGTGGTAAGTGTATAATAATTGTTGGTGTCTATATAGTGTTGGTCACGTTTATAATGATTGTTGGTGTTATTATAGTGTGGTAAAGTTAATAATGATTGTTGGTGTTAATATAGTGTGGTAAAGTTTATAATGATTGTTGGTGTTATTATAGTGTGGTAAAGTTTATAATGATGGTTGGTGTTATTATAGTGTGTTAAAATTTATAATGATTGTTGGTGTTTCTATAGTGTGTTAGATTAATAATAATTGTTTGTTGTTATACAGTGTGGTATATTTTATAATGATTTTTGGTGTAAATATGGTGTGGTAAAGTTTATAATGATTGTTGGTGTTAATATTTTGTGGTAAAGTTTATAATGATTGTTGGCGTTATTAAAGTATGGTAAAGTTTATAATGATTGTTGGTGTTATTATAGTGTTGTTTAGTGTATATGGATTGTTGGTGTTTTTATATTGTGGTAAAGTTTATAATGATTGTTTGTGTTATTATAATGTGGTAAAATTTATAATGATTGTTGGTGTTATTATATTGTGGTAAAGTTTATAATGATTGTTGGTGTTATTATATTGTGGTTAAGTTTATAATGATTGTTGGATTTATTATAGTGTGGTGAAGTTTAAAATGATTGTTGGTGTTATTATATGTGGTAAAATTTATAATGATTGTTGGTGTTAATATAGAGTTGTAACGTTTATAATGATTGTTGGCGTTATTATAGTGTGGTAAAGTTTATAATGATTGTTGGTATTATTTAATATGATATTATAATTCTTGTAGATTGCGGATATATTATTTTAGAGTGAATGTTCTATCGACTTTTTATACTATAAAATTGCGATTTCAATACATATATATATATATATATATATATATATATATATATATATATTGTGTACGTATTATGTGCAACGTTTATTAAGCTCAATAAAAATGGATTTACACTTTCAGAGCATATGTAACTTTATTAAACATTTCAAGACGACAGGTATATACACTTTTATTCACATTCATATTGTTTAAATTACTTCGTCTTACACGTGTTTCATTAAATGGCATAAACCAAACAAATCATCAGAGACTTTACATGAGTTCATAAAAGAATAAAATTTACAGGTTTTTCTTAGTTCAAAGGAGCTCATTAAGAATATTAAGATGGTGTTAAAAATGGCCCTATATCACTCCTGTTCTACGAATTAAACTTCCTGTCTTTCTTCTGCATGTCGAAATGTTTTCAATGTTTTAACCATAACAAGTGCATGTTTTTGTATTACTTTTGCTAGATTTCGGATTTTTATGTATTTTAAATCTTTCCAATTCTTTTTGAAATTACTTTTCCTTTTTGAACCCCCCCCCCAAAAAAAAAAACTCGAAAAAACTACATTTTATTCTTTGATGAACTAATGAACTTTAATGATTAATTTGCTTTAAGCACGCGTGAGAGGCAGTGGAGGCACTGTAGAAGTCTTGATGATGAAGAGATTATGTACTGGCAGGGAAGACTTACGCATAGCTTCTCTCTTTTCACCACGAGGTCAGCCAGTCGTGTTAGCTGGAAGCGATAAGGCATGCAAGCATGAACCTAACCCTAACATAGCTAACACACTGGCGCATCACATCCTCCTTGCCGGATTAAGAATCCAAACTCACAGTAATTTCAACAATATGGCTGTTAATTAAGTGTATATTTCTGTGATATTGAAATGTTTTGTAAAGTTATGTATGCTTTTGGGTAAACATTGGAACTCGGCAGGTTGTTTTTCACAAGATATTAATGGGATGATACTCCAGTGCTTATTAGATAGCGTCCAATAACAGGTAGAGCTGCATTATAGTGTATTTTTTATTTGTACTGCCATTGTTATCCACATATGTGCGTACATTTCAGTTGCGATTTTTTCCCCTAAATCCATATTCTTCGAGCCATTGATGACTGAACTAAGAGGATTAGAAAATTACATTATTGTATATAATTTTGATTTGTAGAAGAAGAAAGAGGGTACAGCAGAGGCGGCAATGTTCAAGAATTTCTCAGACAAAATTCTACCCTCGTGCGTATATACCTATTTACACTCTACAACCTTTCCGACTTCCCAGCCATAACTTTTCATTTATCTTTATGGTCCATCTTGTAGTATTTCTTCATCCCAATAAACCTGTCTTACGTTCTATCTCTTTTGATGTTTTTCGCCATTTTTGACCCCCCCCTCACATTCATTAACACACAAATAAAAGTTTAACATATATGACTATATATATATACTTCTACTAAAACACGTATATTTATATATCCTATATTATATTTCTCATGAGTTTGTACGTAGTTTCGCACACACACACACACACACACACACACACACACACACACACACACACACACACACACACACACACACATATATATATATATAATAGGATAAAACAATCCGAAGAAAATAAAGAGAAACAAAATGGCTGACGATTTTCCTGTTCCATAGATTTTATTCAATAGATTGTAGGTTTTAATATAATTATTTTTCTTTAGCTGTTTTTCAATGTAAAAAGTATTTCCCTTTGGATTCCAGATAATGTTGGGTCATCAGGAGAAAATACGTGCTGTTTCGGGGCCAACCTCTCCACAGCTTTTTATGCATATCAGCTTCAAATCAGATAATTAAATGGTAAAAAATTTTAAATGTCAAGTATCATTATAATTGAAATGTTCAAGTTAGGCAATTGTAAACGCCTATATTCAAAGCAACACATGTTTTTATAAGGAAATATTATTGAATTATTTTTCTCTGGTTTATCGGTAAACTTTGTGGATGGTTGTAAATAAAAAATGAAACGTTGATGAATATATATAAATAATTTATTTATTCATCACGTTTGAATATTATTTCCATAATATTTATCATATACGAGGGTCGTTCCATAAGTAAAGCCTCCAAGTGTTTACTTCAACAGTTGAAGATCTACGGAGACGGGAGTGTTAACATTAATACGAGCAACCTTTTCTGCCACAGAATTTATTTTTCTACGTAGTCATCGTCATTCTCAATGCACTTTTGCCAGGAATTCAACGACAGGGGTTGCTTTCTTGGCGTCTCACGCGATCAATATCTGTAAGAGAGAGATGAAACTGTCAGGCAATGAATGCATAAGTTCGTCCTAACAACATAATTTGTAATCCCCTCTAATCTATTTGGGAAAAGTAAAAAACGGGAGGCATTATTTTGGAACGCCCCTATATATGTGTGCGTGTGGGTGGGTGAAAAAATAGTGACAGTACTTGTAGATTTTGTGTCAATTTTGAAACACCTGTAAAAATTGCAAAAATTATCAAAACGTTGGTTTTATATGTTTATTTAATAGTTGTCTTTACTTAATTGGTTATTTTTATTTTTCAGACAGTACATCTCCCGGGCATTAAGAATTTGCCCTCTACGGAAATCTTATCGATTTGTCATTTTAATTTGTCTTACATTAGTAATGACCTAATGAAAGAGACTAAGATAGGTACTGTATCGGGAGGAACTCTCTCGAATCTCGTGATAACAGCCTATGAAAAAGAAAGAACATCCTCCTCTAAATGAAATTATGTAAGAAAGCCGAGGCTGTCTGTAAGAGATCGTAGAGCTCTTGTAAGGATTATGAAGATATAGCACAAAGTCGTGGCACCGGCATAGCAGCAAGCTTAACAATCGTCTGGATAATCCCGTTTCAACAAAAGTTGTTTGTCGAGAGCTTTATAAAGTTGGATTTCATGGGTGGGCTGCCATCAGAAAACCACTGCTTTAAGGTGTTTCCATTATTTTCTCATATATATATATATATATATATATATATATATATATATATATATATATATATAAATAATACCAGGCTTATATATTGTTTCTAATGTAAAGATAATCATGCTTCATGCAATATAAAAAATAACAAAGGCTTAGATTTTGATTCCAATATTTATTTACCTTAATACAATTGACAACTATTGTTTCGCCATGGCTTGCCGTGTATTTTACAGATTTGTGATGGATTGGTTTCGTCTAGTTCACATTTTTCTTCGAACGGATCGTTCATGAGGGAAGAGCACAAAGTTTGGTGGTAAGTATTCGTCCTGTTGCGAGTTCGCTATAACCCAGGAATTAGGAAGTAGACTTACATTAGATGGCGACGGTTCGCTTTCTGTTGGTGGTATTGTTTCCATTGAGTCCTCGTTATCTAAGGCAATTCTACTTCTTTTCGCTGGGCTCAGAGTGTCTAATTCACTCACGGTGAATGTCGCTGATCTCTTGGGTTTGCGTGTCATGATCAGGCTTTTTATGTAGGTATTGTTTATTATGGAGTCTATGTGTTCTCTCAAAATAGTCAGCCACATGAGCGGATTAAGTTTACAGATTCCCCAGTCTTTCAGTATGTCCATCTTTCTTGCGGTTTGATATATAATCATTCTGTGTCTTAGTGGTTGCTCCTCAGCCGGTACCACGTTCCAGACGTTTGTGTTGCTTGTTGATAGGGAAGGCGTCCTTTCGATAAGTCTCTCGTTCTGGTGTTTGACGTTTACCAGCACGTTCGTCCCTTTCAGCACGCACTTGGCCTGCTCGACGTTTTCTTTCGTAAACCAAAGTTCGTTCGTGTAGATTACCGATTTGTCGGCGCAGCTACCGAAGCAGAAGCTATCAGACTTTTCGGTTCGTATTGTTCCCGAGTTCATGAGGCCGTCTATTTTTTATTTTAATACGTAGGACTTGCCGCTTGTGGTTGGTCCTTGGAGGTGGAAACTGTTAATTTTCGGCATGATCTTATGACACACGTTGAAGAGATCTTTACCGAATTGTTTCGCGTCTACCCGTGACCGTCTAGACTACCCGTGACCCATTGGGCCAGTATGTTATATTAGCTATGAAATTCGCGTATGAGCGTGACACTTGTGACGCAAAGAAAAAAATTTTTTTTTTTGACATAACAGAAACATTTCTCTGAAAGTATATTAAAATGAAAAATCATGGACGGATCACTCAAACATGGAAAAAAAAATCCTTCCTATTTGTGTAAAGTTACCAATTTTTCCGAATAATCGCTTAAAAATCGAAAATTAAACACGATTTTCCTACGAATCGAATGCCGACGAAAGTCATTTAGCAGCAAAAATGCACATGAACCTACCGATGAGAAATATAAGAATGAAAACCTCATATTGGAATCCTTCAACCAAGTTATAGAAACTTACAATCTAAAAAAACAAATAATAATAAAACCTGAAGCAAAAAATAAAACCTAAATAAATAAAATAAAATAAAACTAATATTGAAACAGATTAGTAAATGTGTCAACAAATTCACCGTTCTCACACAACTATTTTGTATGTAGAAATGTAAACAAAAAATAAAAAAGGAAGGAAGGAAAATGGATGGATAGAGAGTATTATTATTATTATTATTATTAGTAGTAGTAGTAGTCTTGGCTTTACTACAATTGTTCTTATGTTTGTCAACGGGTTAAAGTTGTTTAGTAATAAGAAAATAGCGACAGTATAGTTGTAATAAAGAATAGTCGCAAAACAACCCCAGACTTCCCATGTAAAATAATAATTTCGAAATAATAACGTTAATATTTCAGTGCGCAGGTCAAAATCTGCAAAAGAAGCGATTTGTGTTTATTTGTTTACGTTGTCATGGGTTAATGCTTATGCGCATGCACAACAGAATGTCGTAAACCGGAAAGTTGGTTACATCACTCGTTACAAGGTCATTTGAGTTTTATAATTATATAGATTTGTAGTAATCGACATGCAGTCCTGTTTCGTTGGATCACAACTCATCAGTGTCGCTAGACTAGCACCTCTCCCAAGCCGAGGATTGAACCTAGAACCATCACGTTGATAGTCAGTAGTTCTACCAATCAACCCACGGTAGCGGCGCCCGTATATAATCTCACCAAATGTCTATTTAAACAAACACCAGTCCACCACTTTCACAGTTCTCTAACCGCTTTTTTTATAAACAAAGAGTGAGCGAGGATATATATATATATATATATATATATATATATATATATATATAATATGTACGTGTGTGTATATATATGTATGTATGTATGTATGTATATATGTATATATATATATAAGAAATGGCGGGTGTGTTTTAACTATTCTCTACTTTCACCTAACAATTTAATAAACAAAAAGATATTATAAAACTTGAATTAAACTTGAATTTAACTGGAAAATAAAATTTTAAAAATAGCACGGTAACATAAGTGCATAAGCATCACTTTATTTTACATATTTCTTTTCCGAAGGACCGTTTGAATAAATTGATTTAAATTTAAAGTTTGTCTAATTATTTCTAAAAAAAAAATAAGTAAAACATAATGATCCATGTAACTTTTATTAGTCATGGAAACATTTATTCATCTTATTTATTTATTATTTTTATTTATTTATTCATTTTTAATTAACTAATTTATTTATTTTTTAATTTTTTATTT
>NC_136500.1:111984641-112067141 GCF_053919585.1 Euprymna scolopes
ACAAAATAACGAATAACAGTTTCTGTTGGTTATATCAGGCCAAAAAGTAAAATATACCTTCGTCCATCAGTTAGTCTTGGTTAACGAGTCTGTAAAAGCGGCAATGGAGATTGATAACAAAAAAAACAACGATCGACACGCGACATTTTTCCCCTCTAACAAATAGAGAAATTGCCATTTCTTACATAAATAATAATATAAAATATAATATAAATATAAAATATAAATATATATAAATATAAATAATAAAATAAATTAATATTGTTATATATCATAATATAAAATATATTACATAATATTAAATATATTATATAATATATGATTATATAAAACTTAAAATAAAAATATTCTTTTTTAGCGTTTCTGGAGAGATCTGAAAATAGAACAGAAAAGTGTTCTTTTTTTTGAGAGTTCCTAAAGGTTCCAAACTCGAGGTGTTTTATTTTGGAAACCCCAGAAGCTTCCAATTCACCTGATTATAAATAGACGCTAATAGCGTCAAAACTTCAGTTATTAAATCAGCCCTGAGAAAGGCTAAGTTGGGGCGACCTTTCAAGTATTTAAAACTATGACCAATTTCCTTGGATAAAATCCTATCGTAAAAAATTTTCTGAAACAAGCCTATTGCAAACACCCTCACAAAGAACCGGACTCTTGGTAAATATTGATCTGACGAAAGTATTATATTTTCTCAAACTCCACGAAAAAAGCTAGTTTAATCAAAAAGCCTGATTTACATCCCTTACACCCTTTCTCTTGTAAATATCTGTTTTCATTGTTTATCAATCCAATAAATTATTTTATTTGCTCTTAAATTCCTTCTTTTAGTGTTTGTTCAATATATGCCGTGTGTCTACCTCTAGACATTATATTGCACGTAACAATATATATATATATATATTATTATTTTATATATATATATATATATATATATATATATATATTATTACTATTATTATTATTATTATTATTATCATTATTACTAAATACTATTTTACGTGCATAAAAGTATACCTTTGGACATGCGTGTTTCTGGCTTTTAGCCTTCATCAGCACAGGTAAGGATCGAACTCATGACATTAGTACTCGCATACAAATACTTAACCGATGTACCACAGTCGATCACCACTTCAAGCACAGTTTTTTTATCGCTTATAAAGTTAAGTTATTAGCATTTTTTAGCGATATTAACAACTTCAAAACGCTGTTATTATTTTTTTTTCCGCTACCTTAGCGGTTTTTTAAGAGTTATAAGCTCTTATTGTTATTCATATTCGAGCTTATTTTTCTGTGGGACGTATTTATTTATTTATTTATTTATTTATTTTAAAATAGTTTTTTCAGGTTAAATTCAAGTTTCACGATATTTTTTATTATTGTTAAAATTTAAAGGTGGAAGCACAGAATAATTACAAAACACCATTCCCTCCCCCATGTTAAAATGGCTACTAACGATTACTATGATATTGTCCTATTGACTACCGTTTGACCGTTATCTTCGAGTGGTCTCTTGGCCTTGATAAGTGGTGACTTCTATGTAAAAAACAAACAAACAAACAAACAACCCCTGCCCCCAAAATAACGTTATTATTTTGGCATGGTACATAAAATACATAACTACCGAACATTTTATAATTTTAAACGGTAAATTTTTACTTGGTTTCCAGCTTAACATTTCCTTTTAAAATGGCAAGTTTTAAACGTTTTTCTGGTATGCTGAAAAGGAATATCGCCATTAAATTTTCTGCAAATAAGTAGTTTTTCGAATATTAATACCATTTTTTTATATCAAAAGTGGTGGCTATAGTTATGAAAGAGAATACACGTGAAAATTAATAAATCGCAATAGAATATGTGTTTAATATTAATTTGTACCGTTATAACTACTCACGTGATTTAATAATAATCACGTGATTTAATAATAATCACGTGATTCAATTTTGAATTAAAAATAAAAATGTTTATTGCATTGCTTAAAATTCTAAAGTTCTATTTATTTTGTTTAAACTTAATTATTTTTATATGTTCTGATAATTTAATATTTTTATTTCTATTAATATTGTTTTTTATTAAAAATTGTATTCATTGTTTAAAATTATAAACAATTGTTTACGTCGTTTTTATGGTAACGTCACAGTGACTACGAGAATTTAGTTTCTTTTAGGTGATAGAGGGTTTCAGATTATTTTGCCACCTAAACTCCAGTATTGCCACATTGACACTTTTCGGTGAGTTTGAAACTAAATTTGTGAGTGTGTGTGTTTTAATTCAACTGGTTGTGGAACTCTTCCTTCTATTTTCTCTACCCCTTCTCCTCCCTCTTTGGTGTTGATGGTCGGTCAACAGTCGACCGAAATAAAAATTCCTAAGGAAATATCCTCATCTCTAAAAAGTTCTTCCACTGCCAATAAACAGCCGTAAAAAAAAAAATTAATTAAATTTTCTTGACATTTTTTTTCTGTACGTTCATCTAATAAATTACGATTTTCATAAATAAATTTCACATATTTTCTAAAATAAATAATTTAACAAAATTCTGTTAACCCCAGAAACAACATTACTGTAAAAAGTTTTGGAAAAAAACTGTACTTACACCTAACAATTTAGGGTAAAAACAGTAAAACATTCATTTTTTTTTCTTGAAGGAAAATTGGCGGACATTAGCGAGAGTGCCCCCCACCTCTAAATGTCACAATTTTCACTAAAAAAAACCAAACTTGTTTCCTGTTAATATCATCGATCACAGAATTAAGCTTCAGAAAAAACAATTTCGATAATTTTTCACATGGGGCTCAGTTTTCGATTATAACGTTGTACTAAGTTGAACACGAAATTTGTGGCAACGATGAAAAAATGGCCCGTGACCAGAAGTTACGGGTTATAACGGAGGGGTTAAAAAGGAAAGATTTCATATTTACAATGCCTCCCCACGGGATAGAGTTAGACACCAGGGTCGTTTTTTTAACGTCGTCTCACTTGAAACAATCGCCTCTCGCTTGGAAATTACATTACCAAAGGAAATTACCAAACAAATAATAAAAAAAAATATTTGAAGTGGCCACTACTCCAAGAACGGAACACCAAACTTCCGGTCACATGAGAAAGTTGCCATTTTTTTCATCGTTGCCACAAATTTCGTGTTCAATTCAGTACAACGTTATAACTGAAAACTGAACCCCCACGTGAAAAGTTTAAACATTTTTTTTTAAATGTTTTTTTTTTTTTAATCTGAAACATAAGTCTGTAGTCGATGATATTAACAGGAAAAAAGTTTTGTTTTTTTTTAGATGTGAAAATTGTGGAATTTAGACGGGGGATGGCAATCTCGTCAATGTCCGCAGAAAAATGAAAAAACATTTGTTGATAAATAATTTGCAAAAAAAAAAAAAAACATATTACAAAAATGGCATGTGACCAGAAGTTACGGGTTATAACAGAGGGGTTAAAAAGGAAATATTTCATTTACAAGACACCAGGGTCGTTTTTTTTAACGTCGTCTTACTTGGAAGACTCAGTCACATTACAGCAGATTTTTGTTATTTTTTTATTTATTGCATTTGTTTTTGTTTTTCCTCGGTTTTGTTTGTTTTGAAATTAGTCTGCATCTGTTACAGCACTCGGCTTAATTCGATAATTGCCGGTATATATATATATATATATATATATATATATATATATATATATATATATATATATATATATATATGTGTGTGTGTGTGTGTGTGTGTGTGTGTGCGTGCGTGTGTGTGTGTTATGCATTTATCGATTAGATAAACAAGGATTAATTGCAAACATATTATATAAATTTTATCAGAAAAAAACAAAATATATTTTGTTTTTTTCTGATAAAATTTCCTTACAATTTTCGCATGCGCGTTCGTGGTTCTGTTTTGTATTTTTTAGAACATTTTCCTGAAACATTTACTGCATTCAAATAATTGTATGACAATTATAACTCAGATTAGACCTTTATTTTCATACAAAATAGAATTTTTCATAACTAATCTTCTATATAAATAAAACAGTAAACGTATGTGTGTGTAAATATTTAACAGGTAAACTCTTAAACTACTGGTCAGATAGCACTAAAATTAAAAGAAAATAGTAATTATACACCAAGGATGGTTTATAACGTATACAATCTTTGTTTGAATAAAGCATTGATAACGCAGCTGGAACGTGAAATGTTTTTGTTTCGATTCTAGCTGATGGTAGTAAGTCATTTTTTAAAAACTTTTACCATCATGTCTTTGTAATAATAAATGCGAATATCTGCATGATTTTAAATATATTTAAACGAATTTTAGGACATGCGGAAGCAAAATATTTATTTACAAGCTTGGAAAATAAAACTTTAAAAAAATATTTCTTACAAATATATTTTTGCCGGGAATCAGATACTTATGTATGAGAACAGAATATTTAACTATATCAAATACAACCTGGCAACGCAGGGTACTTAAGCTAGTCATAACACTAAAATAATACATTTGGAAACTAATTAAAAAGAATTAAAATTATTGGAAGCTTTCAGCTCAATACCTATTAACCCACAATTAATGAAATCACGCATGAAAACAGATATAACACATCAGAACACTTAACTGAATACTGGCGTCAAGGAATTTAAATTATTAACGTCTTTTCTGGAACGGTGTGAAAACGTTATCTTGACTAGTAACAGAGTCCACACCACCTTTTGAAATCCTCTTCTTTTTTACGGATTTTCTGTTGTTCATTTGCTTTTTCACCTGATGATTCGACGATAAATCGAAAAATTTCGGGATAAATATGGAACATACATGAATTCCTTAAAATTATAAACACAAAAAAAACATGAGAAAATTAAAAAAAAAAAAAAAGCTGACAAATGATGTTGCTTAAGTTTATTTGCTTAAATGAAAAAATGCTGTCTACAAACAATGTGCACACACACACACACACACGCACACACATACACACACATATATATGTATGTATGTGTGTCACAAAAGACCAGAAAAACATCAGTACCGTCGGTTTCAAACCGACCACGAAGGAAACAGACTTTAGTTCTTTTATGTTGAACTCTCTCTTTATCTCCCAATATATATATATATATATATATATATATATATATATATATATATATATATATATATATATATATATATATATATATATATATAAGTAATGCAATAGATCTACTGGTATGGAAATCCAGTGATTATTTGTCTTACAAAATATTATTGGCAGTAATATTTTATAAAGACAATCCCAGCTAAATAAAAATTGCTCAATATACCAGATAGAGCAAATAAATCAAAATTACTTCTGATACGACATTCATATAGATGTATGCATGTATGTATGTATGTGTGTGTGTGCAATGGAAAACTGGGAAGTATCAGTTTTTAAGTGGTTAATAAGACGGACTATACGACCTGAGTGAGCCAAGTTCAAATCCAGTTCGTTCCACAGAAACACGTTCACTTATGATGTTGGTAACCTTCACGTGATGTCCCCTGTCAGTACCCGATTTTTTTTCTGACGAAAGAAAAGATTAAGGAAAGTATAGTAGAATAGAATAATCTGATTCAAAAGAGTTGAATCATTGTTTGTTTCATAATTTAGTTCGTATGACAGATGATCATTGTTGGCATTCGTTTCCCCGATATATTTCTAGTTAGAATTCCTTAAGAATGATACCGAGTACTTAAGGGAGTGACCGCGTGAACATCCCTAATTGAAAGTATTTCCATGGAACGAAATGAATTCGAACTTGGCGCACATAGGTTGTGAGTTTCTATTGTTAACCATTCAGCTACCGTCATATGTCGTTGTTGCTTTAATGACTTGGCGTCCATTTTTTTTTTTTTTACTTTTTGTATTTTTTTTTATCAGCAGCCAATTATTTAGACTTAAAACTTCGAAGTTTGATGTGTGGCCGTTGGCTTTTATAACATGGCATTTTTTTGTTGTTCTTACCTTTAGGTTCTTCTCCTTTTTTTTTAATACGCACAAACATGGACTTTGAAGTTTGGATAATCTCATAAAAGTTGGCGTTTTTAAATTATTATTTTTAGTATTTTTTTAACGAGCCCTACTTTGGAGAGAAAGCTACGAAGATTGCTTACGTTCGTGTCGATAATTCTCATCGTAGTTGGTTTTAGTAAGTTGGGGTTTTAATCTTTTTATTCGTACGTTTACACTCGTCTTCTTAACGCCCGCTAATCGAGACTTAAGTTTGTTTACGAAGATTTCGATAATCGTCATCGAAGTTGGTTTATGATCTTTGCTTTTAATAGCATGGCGGTTTTTTTTCTTTTATGATATTTTTTTACGAGCATAAAAGTTTTTCAACGCTCAAGTTAAAAAGGTTTTCAAGCTATAAAATGTAACATATTTCTCCGACGCCTCTCAGCCATTTTTTTATTACTAAATTATTATTTAGGCCACATGAATGTTAACAGACTCCAGGGCAACGCCTGCTAAGATTGAGTAGTGCACACACGTACACGTATTTCATGATTTACTCAGTTATTTTCCTTTTTTCTTTTTTCGGAACTTTTCTGGCTTGTTTTTCTTAGACATTTGTAATGGAAGCGATAATGAACCGAGTTTTGCCCCTTTGACTTATGATATGAAATTGTTATATTTTTCATCCTGCCTGTTTTGTATTTGTGTTTTGGATTTTGTTTTTCATAAATTCCCCTTTTGGAATGATGGACAAATGAACTTGTTGTGTGTCGCTACTGGCTTCACATAGTGTATTTTTACGATAGTAACGTCTTTGAAAAGTGCCAATAACAACATTAGCAATCAATGTAAATATAGTTAAGTTAGCGAATGACAAATATTGACAAAGACATGAATGTTATAGATATGCCATCAGTTAGCAAGTCCTAACTTTTAGTTAAGACAAAGAAAGTAAGTCTCATTTTAACATTCAAAAACAACTTTATTTGCCATCTTCGTTAGTAGCGTGCACAAGAGAGAAATGGGTTAGAAGGTGGAAGTGTTCTTATGTGTACAGAAAGATTACATAGTGTATCGGCTTGTTGAAGGAGAGAATAGTTCTTTTTAAACGTGTTGTAGTCAGTAGTAGTCGGAACAAAGAATTAGACAGTTCTGTGACGTAGATAAGCTAAGCCAGTTAATGGGGAAAGAAAGGGGAAAGGTATTCAGTGTGCGTATAGTCTATGTATCGACGTCAATAGTCTTGTAGCTTGTAAAAAATCCGTGCGTGTACCACGTGTGGTAGACAAAAGGGTTAAAGAGTTCAGTAGCATGAGAAAGAAAATCGGATGTGAAGATAGCCATGTTGGCTGGTTGTACTCACGTTAGTCTAGGGCCAAAGGCAAAGGCGAATGTCTGCTGCCAGTTAAAGACAGGGAGAAAAGGAGCAAAGAGTTGCCGATTTCGCCGTTTATGTATTCGATCACTTGATTAAGAGCTAGCTTTCGGTTGGATAAGTCAGGAAGAAAATGAATTTCAATTCTCGAGCCGCGAGATCTAGCTTCTGCCTGTGATTGTATCAATTTCAACTGCTACAAACTCACAAGTAGGATTTGGAGGATAAAACGAGAAAAGATAAATTAACGAGGAAAATATATTTATATCAGCAATTTTACAGAGATGTAAAATATAATATGAAAAAAAAAACCCAAAGTTTTTTGAGAAGTTTTAAAGTTCATGATTAGGAAATAGACAAGAGCGTCAAAAAGTTCGTTTTAAAATTCTGTTGTGTGTGTATGTATGTATGTATGTATGTATGTATGTGTGTGTGAGCTTAACTTCTGAGTGGTTTTGTCTACTGGAGATATCACAACAGGCTTACACGATTTTCAGCGCGAGCGAAGGAATCACCACTTTTATAAAGGAATCATCACTTATCAAGACTCGGAGGCCACTCAAGAATAAAGGTTAATAAGTGTATGGTAGTCAATGGGACAATATCGTAGAAACCGTTAGTAGTGTACATTTGCTAAATTGGATTACTTAAAAGGACGACTCATCAAAAATTTGTTTACGTTGGACGTAAAGACGACCATATTGTAATCAGCTCGAAAGTAGTGAAACAGAAGACAGTGCCACGTGCGTGCAGTTCTAAGAAAGAAGCTTTGTTCATGGAATCTGTTTAGTTTTAGGCACAGATAAAGAGTGGTGGAAATTAGATAGTGTTTCAGCTAGATGAGTGTTTTTTTTTGTGAAAGTGTGACAAGGGGAACCATAGATCGGAGCTCAGACGAGCACTTGCCATGAAAACAACGACAGAGCAGAGACAGGCTCACAACGTCTATTTTGTGTGAAAGAGGTTGCAGGGAAGAGAAAAGGCATCACCTACTAGGCTACGAAGTCTATTTTGAACTCTGTCAATGCAAGATAACGTGTTTCTAGCACTACTAACCAGATGTGGCAACAGTACTCCATCCTAGAACGTACTGCATTCCAACCTTCCAGAAGTTGAAATCCAATTAAAGGAGACCAAATCATACCATTTATCCCTATGCGAAACTGGCATTTGCCCGACTATTTCCCTAGATGGTTTGTGATTAAAAGTTACTCTAACTTAACATCAAAATCTGATCCCCAAATTCGCCATGGGCATGGAATAAGTGTCTACATTAGAGATGGCTTTCCATATATATGTGCTTCCGGGTTGCACTTGATCACAGCACTGCGTTCATATTTGCCCTCTATCACCTCCACAGCAGCGGAGTTACTATACTTAAGAGCATATCTGAGAAAACTGGCCACATCCTATCTGTTCACCCCTCTACTCCAGTTAAATATTTCTAGGTGGAGCATTATAATTTAGTACTATTGACTAATCTCGGCAATATCGTTTCTTTATTTGACCAAATTCTGAGAGTGGAAGAGCGGCAAAACAGTTTTAAACAAAGGGGAATTAACTTGATTTGTTAAATGAAAAGAATGAGTAGTGAGGGAAAAATAAACTAATTAATTGGAAGATAAAGCGGACAATATTTATCTAAAAAAATAAAAAAACACCTACAATCTAAATCTATACACTTAGCCTGATGATTTTCTTCGAGAATAAAACACAAACTTTATTATTCATAAGGGATACTAAATAAATGATTAGCCATCTGATCGAGTAAAAAATGCACTCTTTTTCTTATTCTTAAACTTTGCATTAAGTTTGCGCTCGTTACGTGCAACACTTAGAATAAACAGGTTGCGCATAGGGTAACGTGGATTCACCTACGGTCAAAATGTTGTATATTGGTTTATATTAGAGGGGATGACATGTCATGTGTTATCTAGTGGATGCAAGATATTGTTCTTTTAACACAGATAATAAACGTATAAATCGCATGCATGTTGTTAGCCAGGGGACATGATATTGACGTGTAAACCGAGTCATGTTGTATCAGACTTATCACACGGGATATTTTTACAGTTCATATATAAGAAGAATAATATAGGCTTCATACCTTTTTCTTGAAAAGTTCTTCCCGCTGCTCCGTGACGAACCATGAAGCGATCTGCACCAACCAATTGAGACATCTGTTCTTATTTGTGAAACCATTAAAACAACTCTTTATATTTTTATAATATAAATTTATTACAGTTGTCTCAAATGGTTTTCACAGGATCTGCAGTTTGTCTACATTTCTGTTCTTACAGCTCGCTCTTAGCTGTCTGTCCACCCCTGTCTAGACGTCTGTCCGCTCTGGTGGTCAATCCTCAACTCTCTGAATATCTCCAAAACTAACTACATCACGTGTTCTCTTACGTCACCTAATTACGTGTCTCAGACCAACCTAATGTCCACAACTAGTTATTTGTTTATTCAAAACTCCAAAATAATGGTTACATATATTTTCTATTTTCACATTCCTTTTGCGATTCATACGTCAATCATTTCTTCTGCAATTTAATTGTTTATTCTTCTAATCATAATAACTGATCCAGCGACCATCCGTCGCTCAAATCAGTTAATAAGAATACAATAACAATAATAATAATGTTTTGACCATTGACCCCGATTGCCACAGTTAACAGATACCACGCTATGATCACAGCCTAAATGGTCATAACATTACAAAAATATGAACACATACTCAATTATTTTATCATCCGTTTACGAGACTTTCAAGATGTTTGCAACTTGCGAGTCATGCGGAGTGCGAGATGTAGATCAATCCATAAGTTTGTGAGTGGTAAACTGAAGCTCCATATTATGCGTAGGTTTTACTCTCATGTAAGCGTATTTCACGCATCTAAACTGCAGGACAAGAACGTACGTGATGATCTTAAAAACAGGCTCGTGATTATAGAATTTGATGGCACGTTGAACGAATTTAGGATTAAGATCTACACGGTAAAACTATGTATCACTTGTATTCACGTTTTAATTCTCAAACCCGAAGACGATTCATTTCTCCACAAAGGCTTCCAGGATATTAAGTAACGGTGGACTGACCGTCTCACGGATGTATTCTACAATCCGTCAATGGTTGATGAAGATATAAACCAAATGATAATGGACCATCGCACCTTCTCTGAGATTCATAATGCAATTTAGGAAATAATGTGATAGCATTCTTGCCGAAGTTCTCCGTTCTTGGTAGTGACAAAATCACTGCAGAACTTTATCACCTGAGATCTGACGTATGGTCCCTCTGTGTTTCAGGGATGGATAGGTGCGACTTTGATCTTACTAGGAAATGGAGCTCGATTAGCCTGTCGTAATTATTGATGCATAAGCCTTCTTGAAAGAGAAGGACAACGATAATCAGATAACGTAACACTCACTATTAAGATGAAGTGCTGTTGTCACATGGTGAGGTGCCGTTCGACTTCGAAATCTAGTGGAAGATGTCTTCTGTTCTGCAGTCGCTTTATCACAGAAGAGACGTTGCTAGTCTTTTTTTTTTACTCTATCGTTAACTTCATTGATGGCGACCAACCAAGCTTTAATCTATGGTTTCCCTCTGCAAAAGATGCACAACAAAACTCGTCTACCTACAACCACAATAAACAATTTACCTTTCTTCTTACGTGTACCTAAGACTAAACGGAACTTAGATGAGCAAAGTTTTTTCTTACAACCACCCACATGTGAAACACAACACCGTGGGGACGCTTTCAAGCCCAATGTTAACAAATTCTTATTAGGTCGCAATCTTAAATAATCAAATTCTGAGTATTTCTAACGCTTGCTACCCGTGTTATCTCATCGTCCACCTTATACACTCATTAACATTTATCATCGAGCAGCTTTGGGCCTTGATAAACAATGACTATCGTTACAAAAACATTTACTTACAAGAATAAAAAGGTGTTTGAAAATGTTATAACTTGCATTGTGCGTTGTGTTGTAACTGTCTACGTGCAAGAAATTAAATAATAAAAAAACTAATAAAGCTCAGAATAAAAATAAAACAATATTTTTTTAACATAACAAAATATACAAAATATTTACAAGTAAATACATTTTGTTCGTACTACTGCTACCAGCTTTGAAAGCGAATTAAAAGATCTATAGCGTTAGCGGTGAAAGTAAGATAATAACTTCTAACTTCAAATCAAATGTTTTATGTATGGGCAAGTCTAATATTAAATATACTAAAGCATAGTTCTTCGTTCAGTGAGAAAATATACAGAAATCTTTGTATTTGCTGAAATTTCAGTTTCTTCAAATGATGCGGTAGTTGGCTTTTAAGGAGTTTCTATCGGCTGGATTTTCATCCTAGAAACATTACCGGAGTTTATAACAAGAAGTAAGCAACTTCAAATTAACCACTTTGTACACACACTTACATGGTTTCTAGTACAGTGTCTTTATATAAGTTCCTAGATAGAATTTTCTTGATTATACTAGATCTTTCCAAAAACGTTCTAAATAGAACATTTTAATATTCCGTTCAAGATTGTTAAGAAAACATTCTAAATAGAATAGTTTACTTTTCTATTCTTCTTTATAAGAAAACTGGAATGTCATCGCAGTTTTTATAAGGAAAATACCCTCTAATAGCTGTTGCAGTATTTATTTAATGCGAGAGCTTCAACGAAGACCAGTAAGTCAGCAGAAGAAAAAAGGTTATTATTTAGCCTCGTTGTAATTATTGCGCGAGAAGAAAAAAATCATAGGGAAAGCTATTATGAATATTGCTGCTGCTGAACGCATCAGATTTCTGCACCACCTCACGAAAATAGTGCCTGAGGATTGTCTGTTCAGCACGAATTTTCTCTTGGTCGTTGCTGGTTTTCTCTTGGTTCGTTGCTGGTTTTCTCTTGGTTCGTTGTATTTTCAAAATTGCAAGTTCACTCCTACATCTGGAGCAGCAAGGCATAGTAGTTGCATACAAAGTCGAGGAAGGTTTGGCCAAAGCACACACGGGAATGGTAATTGCATATTAACAGGAGTCGCGCCGTTATCCTCACTTGTAGTCGCGAGGTTGGCAGCATTGTGCTGGCCATAATACCACTAAGTTCAGACCTTTCAACCATGGGTGACTCTGTTAGGAACTGGAGTCTAAGACAGAATACCTCTGACACTAGCAGATTACCATTACCCCTACCATAGTAAGAAAAAAGGAAGCAACACCTGATTTGTTGCTATCGTCAAGTAAAGAAAATAACCAAGTATCTTTCACAGCTTTTCGTAGTTTTTGTTTGGGCGAAAATGCCAGTCAAGTACATTATAGTTTTGTGTCGTGGGGTAGACATCTTGGATTGATCTAGTTGTTTTGCTCTCCAAACTCGTGCTTTTATAGACATCTCCATAGACAATTCTAACTTTGATTGCTTCTTGACGCGCATGCTGGTAGGGAGTTAGATTCCTCAGAAAATCGGCCGTGCCTTTTGGAAAAAGTGATTGCCTCTTTAAATCGGGGTTTATGCTGGGAAATTTGACAATTCGAAGCCTTATAGAATTAATGTGCATTCAAAATAAGAGGTCTTCTTGTTAATAGATTTTATTTTCAGTGATATAGCTGTGCAGTCTACTCAAAATGTCACCAACATCTATATATATTTCAGCAAGTCGAGGGTGTTAGCTTGTCCTTAGTTTTAAGAAAGGGAGGGTAAAGGGAGTGTTTGTTTTTGGTTGGAAGAGATGGTTGTCCATTTTTTAATTTTGTCACTCGGTTGAGAAAGTGGGTGGCATTGTAACATCAAAATAAAATATTGTTGCTTTGTAAAAACTTATGTTATAATTTTGTTTGAAACAAAAATTTATTGGTTACAGTAGTAACTAAGAAACGTAATTGAAGCTACGTCCAATGTAGAATTCAACTCTCGAACTAAGGCCTGTGCTGTTTCTTATTTTATCTTTCCACGTCACATACACGTATTAAAATTTATTCACATGCGGGTGTTACTAACAGTTCATTTGTGCGAGCATTACCGCTTTCACCTACACCAAACTCCTTGGGATAAAAACAACAAAATAAATAAATAAATAAAAATAAAAAATATAAGAAAACAGGACTCTTGAAAAAGGGCTGACGTAGTAGGGAACACTCTCTGAACCAAACATATGAATTTTTTACCAATTCGGACTCGATAAAAAAAGTTGTTTTTTTTTCTACTAGTTCCTGGAGCCTTTTTCAAAATATAAAAAGGGCAAAAATAACTTCTTGAGACAGACACGGAGAAAGGACGCGGATAGCACGCACACAGAGTGAATGCAGTAGCACACACACAACAGGCTGTATCATGCACCAATGAACATTGTTTTACTCTGTCTTTCTCTCACCTTGCCCGCAACACACCGCCTATCTCTTTTCCTCTCACAATCCCAATTCCTTACTTTTTTCCTTTTTGTACAGACTACCACATTTGCGCACACGCACATAAAAAGTAATTTCTTTTCTTTTAACGCAAATAAACAAAAGTTTATTGTACATTATTTCGTAGTGATTTCTTTTTCATTTACTGTTCGGGAGAATTATGCAAATCCCCAACAAACTAAGATAACGAGCGAGCGATCACTGCTTATGATGTGAACGTATACAGACGAAGGTTCACACATCTACTATAAAAAGAAACAAGCATTCTAATCAGACAACAGAAAATAAAAGAGATAAAGTTAACAAGGTTCTGCATATATTTGGAAAAAGCGACATGCCTACCAAATTTCTTATCGCTTAGCTGTGCACAATCTCAAGGTAAACGTCTTTTATATTAAGTTACTATTCGTTGTATAGTATTCTCATAGGCGGTTTATCAGTAATTTGTTTATGTTGTACTTGATGACATCCAAGTTGTAGTCAGGTGGGAAACAGACAAACGGAAGAGAGTTCCACAGGCGTGCACTTCTAAGAAAGAAGCTTTGTTCATGGAATCTACGTTTTGAATTAGACACAGGTAAAGAGTGGGGAAAATTATTGGCAGTAGTTTCAGCTAGACGGGTGTTTTCGTGAAAGATTGGCGAGGGGAACCAGAGATTGGAGCTCAGATGAGCACTTGCCATGGACATAAAGATAAAATAAAGACAGGCTCGCAACGTTTCTTCTCTGTGTGTGTGTGTGTGTGAGAGAGAGAGAGAGAGAGAGAGAGAGAGAGAGAGAGAGAGAGAGATTGCAGGGAAGAGAAAAGGGCATTCCCCACTAAGCTACGAAGTCTATTTTGTACTCTGTTAAGGGAAGGTAAGCTATTTTTAGCAGCTCCGACCCAGATGTGGCAGCAGTACTTCATCCTTGGACGTACTTGACTTTTATATAGATAGAGAATTGCATCAGCAGTGAAATATCTACCTGAGCAGTAGAAGGATCCCACCATTTGTCCAGCGACCTTGGCAACAGATTTGATGTACATGTTCTATTTTAGATCAGGAGTAAAGCCCAGAAACTTGTCAAAACATGAAGCCTCTCCAAGACGAGAGCCATCCATTTCAATTGATGCCAGATTGGGATCAAAGCGTTGATGATGTAAAGATAGAAGCTTTGTTTTAGATGCATTAAAAGTAACCAGCCACTTCTCCCCCCCATTGTACCACGCACTCAAGATCAGTGAAGAGAGAATCAGAGAGAACTTTGTCATTTACGGCCTTTGATGTATTGTTATTTGATGGTAGTGTCATATGTATTAATGTCAACGAATGATCTTAGGATGTGATTTGGGAGATCATTGATGTAGATCAGGAAGAGAGTTAGGCCCAGGATGAACCCCTGAGGGACTCCAGCATAGATACTGTGCGCTTCTGATTTCTGATCATCAACCACTACTCTTATGAGTCTAAATGATTTAATAATTGAGAAAACATTTCCAGTTATACCGTAGCTGGAAATCTTCTGAAGTAGGCCTTTGTGCCATACTTATCGAAGGCCTTTGATATTTCAAGAGCAATTGTCCTAGAAAGGAAGCCTTTGTCGAGAGATTCACTAATCCTGTGAGATATAACCGTTAGCACATATAGCAGAACGGAAACCATATTGCATGTCACTAAGAAGGTTATTTCTGTTGAGGTGCTTGACTACTTCTTTATTTAATATGGATTTCAGCTACTTACTCATGACGCACAGGAGACTTATTGGTCTGTACTGAGAGGGCGATGACATATCATCTGAATTCATAAATAAAGGGACTACTGATGAGGTTTTCCAGGGTGTTGGGAAGCACTTCTCCTTAAGACAATACTTAGACAGTTTTGTAAGTATCGGGGCAAGTTCTGGTTGAAGATATTTCAACACTATAATTGGAATTCTGTTAGGGCCAGTTGCTTTACTGGAATCAAAGTTCTTGATTAGCTTGGCGACATCACGCACAGATATTTGTATGTTGCATAGCATGTTGTCAGTTATAGGAGGAAAAATTGATGGACTTGGTCGCATAGGGTAAAATTAGCTGCAAAGTTCTTGGCAAATAGTTTGGCCTTGTCTAATGTTGACGAGATGACCTGAGGTCCATTTATGATGGTTGGGATAGAATGCACGCTTCTGTTCAGGATCTTGTTTGATATTTGTCAAAACTGGTGGGAACCAAGCCACTGCTCAGCTACTTTGGTTTTAACGGACTGAGCATATAACCCTCTTGCATTTTTTATTACTCTTTTGCAGTGGTTACTGGCAGTCCTGAAAGCAACTTTAGTCTCAGTACATCTATTACGTTGGTAGCTATGAAAAAGTGATTTCTGTGCACGATGGCAGCAGCACATTCAGGGGAGAACCAAGGCTGGCTGTTAGGTCTTTGCTGGAATTTTTGGATAGTATTAATCGGTCTATGCCTACAATTAACAATTCCGTCTGATACTATAGAGGACACATTCTTTTTAAACATGTAGTGCAGAGGTGGGTCAGATATAAATCTACGGAAGCTATCCCAGTCGGCCATTGAGTATCGATATACTGTACGGTGGAGAGGTACATCTGAAGAGTTATTACATTTCATTTTTATCTTAACTGATACAACCAAGTGATCGAAAGATCTCAGAAGAGATAGAACGGAACATAAACATAGCTCAGGGCAAGTTGTGAGAAAAAGGTCTAGAAGGCTTGCATACTGACCGGTAATATCGGGCGCACGGTGGGTTCCTGAACAATCTGAGGCCATATGCAATGGAGAAATCATGACAGAACCTCCCCTCATCATCTGTCTTGTTTGAGTGGATCAGCTATTCCAAATAATGGACATTGAAGTCACCACAGATGTAAAGGATGAGCAGGCAGGATGTGGTCAATTTTCTCAGATATAATGTTGTGGGAGCGATAAAGAGCAAATATAAATGCGGTGGTGTAAGCAAGTGCAACCCAGAAGCATATATAGGGTAAATTAGGGTCTTCTCTGGAGATGTCCCTACCACATAGAAAACCATCTTTAATGTAGGCAGATATTCCATGCCCATGACGATCTTGGGGGTCAGATTTAGATATTCAGTTAGAGTATCCTTCAATTATGAACTCATCTAGGAAAATGGTCGGCCCAATGCCAGTTTAGCTTAGGAAAACTATGTCCGGTTTCGTCTCCTGCAATTGGATTTCAACCTCTGGAAGGTTGAAACGGAGACCCCCTGATGTTGGAGAAGAAGACAAGGTAGTAGAGGTCTACGTTTGAGGACGGGGTTCAAGATTTATTCGTGCATTTTTTCTGAAGATATTTCATGATGAGGTTTTGGGATTTGTGGAACAGGTTGACAGACTTGGTTAGAGCAGAATAGAGAGGGAAAGTAAGAGAGAAAAGGACAGGAACTTTTTTGTAGCACATGATAAGATAAAGCCGTAAAATTACCCACTAGTATGGCATCGAGAGGCCCACCAGAAACTACTGCATGGTCCAGAATCTATTCACCAAATACTTTGTATCTGCTGATAGGAAAGCCTCCTATCAAGGTTCGGGTTCCTTACTATCAGGCGGATAACGTCAGCCCAGATGAAACGTTTACCTCCAGCACCCTTACTAGTGACATGGCCACAAGAATAGACATAGAGGCAGAAAATTTCTGACATCTAAGGCTACTGTTCACGCAAGTACTGCCAACTTAGAAAGCAGCTTTTTCTTCTCACACTTTATCAGAAAAATCACTCATTGGAAATGAGGACTGGGAGACAAATAAGGACAAGCGATAATTACTGGACCTTCCGATAACACATCCACAGTACATTGTCTAATCTTTATTAAAAAAAATAAAAATAAAAAGCTAACAAAAAAAATATTAGGTACGAGGGACTTATTGATATCTACTTAATATAAGTCCGTTGCTCCATTTCGAATGTAGGATGATATTTTAAAATAGTCTCCCCTCCCATATTAACGAGTGGATTTGTAATGTGATACACGTAACGTATTACGTATCAGATATTAATCATAATCATAAAAACACTTTAACCTTACTATAAGTCGACAATTCCTCCTTGTATATTGCAGGGGCAAGAAGAACTAACCTTGAAATGGCTTCATTTGCATCATTTAAACTTGTAAATCGTTCTATATCAACGAGTTCTAAGAATTATATAGGTAAAAACAGGAGGAGCAGGAGGAGGAGGGGTAACTAATCCCAGCATGCATTTTTTTCCGTTTCCAGAAGTTTCTGAGTGATGTTTATACTTAAGAAATTACGTACAGATACGATAATACTGAAATAAATACATTAAATAATAATAATAATAATAATAATCATAATAATAATAATCATAATAATAATAATCATAATAATAATAATAATAATAATAATAATTAACAAGAAAGAAAAATCCTGTCTAATCGTGGACTTTGCAGTCCCAGCTGATCACAGGGTAAGTATGAAAGAAAAGGAGAAACGAAGCAAATACACAGAGCTAGCCAGAGAGTCAAAAGGGATTTGGATGATGAAGAAAGTCCAAATAGTACCGATAATAGTAGGAGCACTAGGAACAATCCTGAGAAACTTCGAAAAAAGAATGTCAGAAATTGGAATCAGAGGAATAACTGCAACTAACGATAATGAAAACGACTGAAATATTAAGGAAAACCCTTGATTGCGGAGAATAATACAAGACAATATAAAGAATAAGCGTTACAGGGAATGAAGAACACCGAAACTGCATATTTACAAGTTCTACACCCCCCCCATCATGCACTCCCCCCATTGTTTCATCACCCCCCCCCCAAAAAAAAAAATGATACCAAAGGGCCGAGAAGGGTCAATAAGGACTGAAAGACCGAGGAGCGAGCGCCAACCAGACCTCGGCTGGACAAGCGCAAAGAGAACTGGGACCTTGGGGAGGCTGAGTGCCACTCAAATTCCAGCATAAACCAATGGCCACTACCAGCGAGAAATCAATGGTAAGCGGCTGTTGCGATGATGCAAATTCATTTGCAAATGCTATCGAAGGAGGTGGAGAGGTCTGGACGTCTGAGGAGACTTGTTGTCACTAAGCTTCCAGAGAATACCACAGGTTTCCAATCAGATCTTTTGTTGACGTGTGAAAGCTCCATGTGAGCCAATAATAATAATAATAATAATAATAATAATAATAATAATAATAATAATAATAATAATACCACCTAACTATATATTGGGTTACAATATAATAATTGATAGAGAATTGTCTCTATAGTAATAAATACGTAATCTGCATACATTAAAATATCTATTCAAGCCTATTTTACGGGCGGCCTGCTAGTATAGAATATAATCCCGAAGCTATGAAGTTGATTTCTAAACACCCTGTATATGAAAAATATAGTCATCCGCGGAGAACCGTTTGATTGTTCGCTAAACTACATTCAATTTGCACGGTTCACGATGGAAATGTCAATCGAAACTGAAACGTGACAGATTGTCGGACGGACATAAAAAGGATGTATCAATAAGCAAAGAAGAAGAAGAAAAAAAACCCAAACAAACAAACAAACAAACAAACAAACAAACAAACAAACAAACAAACGAAGAACTGAAAAATAAAACGAAAGGAAAAGAATCTCATACGCGACGACCTGCGGGAAGTGTCAAGAAAGAAAAAGAATGTCCCTCTCTTTAACCGTTTTTTTTTTGATTTCGAGTCTAAACTCGTTGACGTCCTTCAATTTTTGTGAGCAAAAAGCGAACAGAAAAAAGGGGTTAAATATTTTATGACCCTTCAGCTTATCAAGACATCAGTGAAACGGAATCGTAAGAAGATGATTTTTATCGCTCCAATTGCCGAGAACTCCTTAAAATACCACTTCCCCCCCTTGAAGTCATCTTCGACCAAATAGAAAAGTATTGTCCTAATTTTATGATGATGCCTTTTGCTAAAATCAGTAAAAGAGGTTAAATCTGATAATACCATCAAGTTGAGATATATTAATAGTCAAACGTACGACAAGTGATGTTCCCTGGAGTCTGGGTGATTACAAGTCTCTCCGGATTTCCACGACTTTCTGTCTCTTTCGATAATCGTGATAAATCATTTTGCATTATTATAACAACCATTTACCATTCATTTCTTGCTGGTATCTAGCCTCTCAAAGATTCTAATACGTTCCGAGCGATTCCAGTGAATGTCTGGTTGGTGCTTTCTCTCATCGGCCTTTCCATACTTCTTCACTGCATGACCATCTGAGGCTAGTGCCACAATATATATATTGTGTGTGTTTTAGGTGCTAGCGGTAGATTATAAGATTTATGTCAGTTTCAGTTTTATTAGGCTCGTGTTATGTTCTTTTTATATTTTTCGTTCGATTTTTATTTCGACTTATTTTATTTTATTGTATTTTTTATTTCGATTGGTTAGCCGTATCTGCTTTTGCATTCCTTTGTGCTAGTTTGTTTAACTCATGTACAATGTAATTTACTGTTTCGTCTCTTTGTCGACAGAGTCTAGTTTACTGCATTCTTGGGATTTGTCCAGCTTAGATGACAGCGTTATCTTGTGCAGTTGTCACTAGCAATTTCGTTTCTTTGTCCAGGTGACTTTTTCGTGATCATGTTCAGATGTTTTCTTGTGTTTCATTTCTGGACAGTCTTATGAATTTCCCATATGGCTGCTTTCCTTCTAATGTCTTATTTTGTATTTCTCGTTTCACTATTTTCCAATTAGTTATGCACTTGTAACTTCCTTAATTATTTCATACGTTATTAATGTATTAGAACATTTCGAAAATGTATACTTATTCATGTCCTTGTGAATAAAGCCAGAGATAGTTTCTTGTGCCGGGTTCGAATCTATCGACCGGTGTTAATCGTGACACTCTGCACTGATAATTCCTGAAAGGATGAAACACTAGTGTCTGTAGGTATTTAATAATTATATATATATATATATATATATATATATATATATATATATATATATATATATATATATATATATATATACTAGCAGTTCAGCCCGTCTTTGCTCGGACGTTATGTACTGTCCATAACTTGCCCTACATGTGAATACACTTTATCTAAGATTTCAAATGTTTAGACCAAAACTTGTCTGAGTAATTTCGTCGAGACTGTAAGGTGAATTTTTTATAACTTAGACCCGAATTTTGACCCCTTACATTTAATATTTTGGTCTCAAATCAAAATAGAATGTTAAACCCATGTTCAAGTTACCTACATCTAAAATTTCAAGTGCTTAGACCCAAAATTGGGGGAGAAATTTGGTAGAATCTATAAAGGTCAACTCTTTCAACTTTAACCTTTTGGCAGCAAGATTTTCGCCCCAAAGCTTATTAAAATACTTGCCGCTTGTCTGAATACCCGTTATGTATAAATTTTAAATGTTTAGACGCAAAATTGGCTGAATAGTTTGCTAGACACCGCAAAGGTCAAATCGTTTTAACTTTGCAGCTCAAATTTTCCACCCAAACGAATCAAAACGCTTGCCCTATCTCTGAATACTCTTTATGTAAAATTTCAAATGTTTAGACCAGAAATTGGCTGAGTAATTTGGTAAAGGCTGCAGAGATCAATTTTTTTAAAAACTTTGACCCTAAATTTAACCCCAGAACATTTACTTTTCGGGCTCAAATCAAATAAAATAGGTCTTATTCATGTCCAAGATACCTACATTTAAAATTTCAAGTGTTTAGACCAAAAATTGGCGAAGAAGTTTGGTAGAATATTCAAAAGTCTAATCGTTGAACTGTGACCCCTTGACAGCCAAATTTATGGCCGAAAACTGATTAAGAAGATTTTCCCAAATCTCAATACCCCTTATGACAAATCTCAAGTCTCTTGACTGAAAATTGACAGAGTTATTTGGCAGGGAAATGTACACAGACACACATTCATTTTCATTTTATAGATATATAGATATATAAATATATATATATATAAAAATATATATATATATAAAATATATATATATAAATTAAATAATACTTTTAATTCCTTATATATATACATATATATATACATATATATATATATGCATATATATATATATATATATATATATATATATATATAAATTTTAATTATATTACTAAAAGAAAGTGTTATTACTGAGTTAAACCAAAGTACACTTCGAAAAATAATTTTTTTTTCCTTTTACTCTAATTGGACGTTTAAACTCATGAAAACAACAAGGGAGGCAAGGAGACAATAAAATATAATCTCTTCATAGACGTCTTTCGGTCGATATTTTCACAGTCATCGTCGGCAACTAAGAGCAAAAACCAATTAAGAACTTATAAGTAATTATTTATTACGTAATAAAAAGTCTACTATTTAAAAGCACTGTTGATATGGAATGCAAAATTCAAAACTTAATGGTTTGAATACCAAAATACGCGTATTTATTTTTTCAATAAAGAAACATTTATTCATTCAAGAAGTACAAGTTTTTTTTTCTTTTTTTTACGTACCATGATGATGAGGGTGATGCTTGGCACGTTTTTCTTCAGATGGTGAAGTATAATATTCAAATGTCTAGTATGGGGGAGTTGACAAAAACAGAGTAGAAGACATTCTCAACGAATGTTAATAATTTCTAAATTATTGGTATGTTCTATATAATTACACAGAGACAGTTGACATAAATTAATAGTAACAGTCTCGAGGAATTTAAAATGTGTTTTTAATTGTGTTCTCTGCAAGATACAGAAAGCTTGGTTTATATGCCCTCCACTGCATACATGGCACTGCAGGAAATGCTCACCTATGGCCGCTTAACAAGACGTGTCGAACACGTGGTAATCTGTCTTTGTCAGGCCATGTTTAGAACATGTCTTTCTTTATCGCTCTTGCGTAACGCATGTGTGTAACGCGTCCATTTCTGTCCTTCTTGGGTCACTTTTTTTTTACTGATAATATTTTTCTTTCATTCTTCCTCGCTGTGACGTCACCTTGCACACGGCTCGCTCATTTGCACACATTGGCTGTTGTACGGCTGCTGCTTTTGCTGCTATACATGCGTTCGCACTTTTTGCAGATTTATAGTGTAAAAATTGATTTAGCTTATGTAGTAGTAAAATATAATTTTGTCGATATTTAATGTTATATCTAAAAAATAATTATATGTTTAATATCGACAGCTATTTCTGAAGTATCAGAGTATATTATTAAAAAAACGTAATTTTGCTTTTTTTTTTATCTGCGCATAGGATTCCTTTGCAAAGAAAAATGTATTATCTCTATTAAGATCTCTTTTTATAAGAGGAACTTATTCTTGGATTTAATTCTATAAGAATATTTCAATTGTGTTATCAAAGTTTAGCCAATGTCTTACTTCTACTTCAATATATACGACTAAATTAAAATAAATGTTTTATTAAAATAGTTAATTCAGTATAACGTAGTATAGACTCCCTAGCATTTATCTTCCTTAGCCAGTCATTTTTTTGTGTTGATTCACGAAGGAAGAGATACAAGACGAAAAAAATGTTATCACACACGGCAAAATGACTGTGACAACTGTCAAGTCAACTGGATAATAAACGGAAACCGAATGATGTCGTATATATGACTCAACACAGTCCCGAAGAATTCTGTCCACATGCTACGGCATGGTCCTGAAGAGTTTCGTCCACGCGATCCGACATGGTCTTAAACAACTTCGTCAATTTGAACCCAAAAACTTCTGTCGATTCGACATGACAGAATCCCAAACATTCGACTCAACACGATTCCGAACAACTCCGTCGATGCGAACTCGAATGCCTCCTCAATTCGACACGACGCAATGTTGAACGACTCCATCGAAACAACTCAACATGACACGTTACTAGGGCTACCTTAGCAGTTAACTCTCCGAATGACTCTGATAACGGCTTTTTATACCCTTTGGACAAACTAATTTTTGCTATTGGTAGGTAAGCACGACTAAGTCATTGACATACAATTCTTGAGTGCTTTTGCGCATGCTCGTCACATTCCTCCCTGATATTGAGATCACACAAATGACAATGCTGGACAGGCTGCTTTTTCCTGGTACTTCGCCTTAATTGTACAGACTCAGGAACTTCCCTAATGCCTCTTTTTTCTGTTACATCATTGAAACCCATCCTGCTTTGGATTCGTTGGGGCATCATTCTTTGAGAACCTTTCTTCATGTGGTCGTTTGTATAGCAGTGGGGCTTCGCCATCTGAGGAGCAATCATGTCCTTTATGTGGCGTGGTGTTCCATCAATTGAGACCGAGTGTTGGCTATTGATTTTCGTCACTGTACCCGTGTTTTTGCCTCAATGCACTTCATCGTGCGATGGAACCTCTCAATTAATCAACTTACCGATAGTACATGGGCACACCGAAATCGTATGTGCACTCTTCACATCTGTGTAAACACAGCGAATCCCTTTCTGCAAAACTCCACGCCATTATCAGTAAGTCTACTTGGATACTTATGCCATGGATTAGCATTCTGTGCAATTCTCATCCACCGTCCGCACCAGCTTCCGTTATCACAGGGTTAATTAATTTTGCAATGTAAATGTTCTCTTTACACCGGAATTTCCGCTGGATTCTGTCATTTTATGGATTTCTTTTAACCATCACTGTGGTACCCAAGTAAGTTGGTCATCTCTGTTATCGTGAGACTTAACGAGCCCCGCATCAACCTTCAGTGTATAGTCCGAGACCAACTCTCAGAGCGTGGAGAGGCGACGCATAATTAACATTTCAAGGGTTGCTTTGGTGTGCACTCTCATCTGTCCGGACAATGTGTCAGCTAACCAACGATATACACATTCAAAGTCCGTTCAGAAATAAATAGTTTTGGCTTTCCACTGCAATGCAAGGTTGACACCTCGCAGCACAGCACCAAACTCAGCTAAATTTATATGCTTGTCCTCATACACTGCTCGAATCCAACTTGCGTCTACTGTCACAAAATCATTGCTTTCCTCAACCACGCATGTGGTAATAGAACTAGCGTCAATCCACACTGTAACATATCCACAGATACACCAGTAACCTTTCACTGGATCGTCCTGGGTTACTCTCAAATAAATGTCTTCGATCATCCGTTGCTAGAAGAGGATCTCGCACTTCGTCATCCCACCCAGTTGTTACAATGTTTGTAGCTTTGTTTTACAAAGGCCGCAGCGATACATAACCAGTCACACACCGGGCAATTACCAGTCAATTACAATTCGATGGGTTAGTCTATCAGGGATTACTTGAAGATCACGTCTACGCTCCCATAACAATTTTCCTTACTCCTCCTTGACACGTAATCCCAATACGCGTGAGGCCAGTCTCAACTGTTCTGGGGGGGGGGTCTTGCTTGCCAAACTAAATTCTCCAAATGGTATTTGACATTGGTTGCAGAACGCAAACTCTCATTCACAAAAATGTTAATATAAGAAGACGTAGCCGCATTAATAATCTCATTCTGGCTGAGGACAGCATTAGCAATGGCCTGCATTATTTAAAGGGAAACATTGACCCCAAATCCGAGGCGGGTGAGATAATATCAATGCCTCTTGATCTCCACTGTTTGTAACAGCCAAAGGGATTTGGCAACATGAACTTACAAATATGCTCGGCATAGATCTAGCATTGCTACGTTTGCTTATTGCTGTCGCTATATTCTCTTAATTTTTTTCAAGCAACCATCCGCATTGGTTGTATACACGTCCACGTACTCATTTAGCGGCTGATAATCCACAATGGATCGAACTTTCTGTTTGTTCTCCTGCACAACAGTGATGAGGGGGTCAGACCCTTTAGGAGGCCAAGTACGTCATGCGGATACGGCAGCAGCCAGCTGTTATTGATTCACATATGCAGTTCACGAATTTCTGTTGTGGCTGGATATTCTGCAAGTCTATTTTTCAACGTAATTGGATGTTGGTCACCAGCTTATTCCCAAGACGAAGTCCATTTCCAAGTGTTCATTTTATGCTCTGTGATGAAATCAGACTCGGTATTGGTGAATTTTATTATGCTGAAATATGGAAAAGTTACCTTGCTGGCACTAGACACAGCTACTCCTCCGAGTCGCTTGATTGTATCCAACCCAAGCAACAGATAAAATCCAAGTAAGTATCCATTAACAACTAAGACTTCTATGTTAATGCTCAGATTTGCACCAATGTTAACTTGCACCGACTTGCGGACTAATGACTGCGTGCATCCAGTATCCATTAGAGCTGTACGTGGTATTCCATTGATGCGAATATTTACAACTGGCAATGCGCCATTTACAACAGTTTAGGGAATGAGATTGGCGCTGAATTCTCGCCATCCCCCTCTGTTCATTTCCCGGACAAAACCATGCAATGTGCCCACGCTGCTGACATCGATAAAACTTGGTATTTCTTCGGGTTTTGACACCAGCGTCTCATAACTATCCAGTAGACAATCGCTTGCCCTATGTTTAGGCCCATTACAATTATAGCATCGCCAGGAAGTATCTGTCTCCTTACGTGTGCTTTGTACCGACCGTGTAGTTACTACAGTCTGCTCTGGAACTCCATTGCAGTTCTTTAAAATGGCACAAGCGACAATTAGAATGTGTGACAGATCTAGGTTCTTATTAAATTACGCTTTTACCACATGATCAAAATTATAAGACCGGAGACAAAAATTCTATTCCATTGTACAAAAATGTATCAAAAGTGCATGAAAACATTCAACAATCAAACTTAATTATGACTTCTTCCTCCACTGCTTTTAATAATGACTTCTACCTCCACTGATTCAAAAATTCTTTGGCGCATGCTAGAAATAAGGGTTTCCATTAAGGTGCGGGGAATCCTGCTTTAGTTTCTGAAGATGGCTTCACGAAGTTAATTTTTTGTTGAATATTGTTTGCCATTTCGATAAACCTCTCTTGTCATCCATCCCCAAGCATTTTTAATTGGGTTCAAGTCCGGTGATCATGCAGGATGTCCCAAGAAATGGACTCCATTTTCTTGTAGAAAGCTCAATGTCCGTCTTGCAGTATGGATTGCAGCATTATCCTGTTGGAATAACCATCCATCCCCACACAAATGATGAGACTCCATCACCAAAGATGCTTTTTGTAGCATGCTAACATAACCAGCTGCTGTCTGACGACCCTGCGCCCCCTGGAGCTCCATCGCCCCTCTGTAAGAAAAGGCACCTCATACCATTACGGACCCTCTACCACTATGACGTGTGGAAAATATTTTAAGGATCATTTTCTTGTCATGGCAATATCGCTGGAAGCCATCAGGATAATCTAAATTGAATTTTTTTCTCATCAGAAAACAGGACTTCCACTTCTCAATGTCCCAGGTTTGGTATTCATGACCACGTCTTAAGCGGTCCACTTTGTGACGTGGAAGCAATCGAGGAATTTGCTTACGCTTTTATTTACCATGCTTTTTTGTTGTAAGTGTCGTATGATGGTTATTGGACTGCAATCAGAATCTGTAACCGCCTTAATTTGACTAGAAGAAAGCCCGCTGTCATTCATAACAACCCGCCTGATTCTCCTACTCAATGCAGGAGAATTTTTTTTTTGGGGGGGGGGCTCACGAAAGATTTTGCTTTTCCATAATTCACAGTGTTCTTTAGAAAGTTGCAAATAACAGTTTTACTGCGATTTAACTTAGCTGTTATCGCTCGCTGTGACAAACCTTGCTTATGGAATCCTAGAATTCGAGAGCGCTCAACTTCGGGTAGTTTTCTTGTTTTAGGCATGGTAACACATTTACACAGTGATTGCAAATCTCTAACTGAACTAAAAACATTAGAATTACCATGAATCTAACAATTGTTCTTATAATTTTGATCATGTGTAAAAAGCCTAATTTAATAAAAATGCAAATTTTAAAATAAAATTTTGGAATCTACCTTTTTGTTTCCATAACGTTTTAGATTGTAGTATTAGTAAACTTAAGTCGGAAGAATTTAAAATCTATCCTAAAAAAGGTTTCTTTTTAAAGATTTTTAAGTGGTCTTAAATTTTTGATCTGCAGTATATATATATATCCATATATTATAGCTTATATATATATATATATATATATATATATATATATATATATATATATATATATATATATATCCATATATTATAGCTTATAAATACAAGACTGGTGAATTAAAAAATATACCCATTTTAAATTTGGAAACTGATGAATCACACAGGTAAGAAATTCATTTTTATGGCATGAAAAGGTTAGATAATGCAATTAAGAATAGGAAATAAGATCAAATATTTGTAACATGTCTTCTTCCTAAGATTAAGGGAGGTGGTGTTTGATCAACACTGCTGGGGAACCATGATTTAATATGCTGTTTTGCTTTTAAATCCCCGAAACAGTGTTTCATGGTAAGCAACTGATGATCCCTTAAAAAATAAATTATTAGTGATATAGTGAATTCGAGAGCGAGTTGATGCAGTGATTGCAGGTGATTAAATGATTTATTAACTGGATGATTTTCTAACGAATAATAAAACATATATTTTTTTGTATAGTTTTAAAGGTTAAAAACTTCAAAGACTATATATATATATATATATATATATATATATATATATATATATATATATATATATATATATATAAAATCCACTAACTTCCTGAATTCACTAGATTTAGTACTCACTAACCATTGGAACACCCTCCCGCGTGAAACCACTTTTCTTTTCATCCCACTCCACCCGTTTCATGGTTCTATATTTCATTTTCACGCTACTATGATCTATTTCAGACCCAGTTTCATTAAATGCTTTACAAGCAAAATTTTTACGCATTTTGTTATCTCCTCTCTCCTGACGAGAAGAAAAGTATTTCTTCGAAACTCCACGGATTAAGGAGTTTCATCCTTATTTGTGTTTCCTTTACGAATAATAAATATGTTTTTAACGCTTATTAGTGTTTCTCAATATACTTTATTAAACCTATGTCTTCTTCATTATTATTTTTTATTCTGTGACTCCGTTGATGACTGTGAAGCCCGATGTGTGATTCACACTCCTTTGCACAGGTAGAGCATGGGAAGACAGGACTTGGGTTTTGATGGTGAGTGGCCGCCGCTCGTGTGTGCGACGTTCCGTAGCTGCTCGCTCATACTCGTTGCAGACGAAGACCATCTCGCTATCACATGTGGAGTGCCGAGTGTTTTTGTCCGCTGCCAATATCTCCAAACGATTGAAGGACATATTGCAACGCTTGAGGGTGACCTTCATGCAGTCTTTGTAGCCTTTCTTCGGTCATTCAGACGGTCAAAAACAGAAGAGGCAGCGCTGAACTTCATCATCGAAGTCGCAGGAAATAAGAGCTTGGAGCCAAGGTATGTGAAGCTGTTGATATTCTTCAGAGGTATACCGTTGACGGTGATGATGGGAGCATTTGTCAGAGACACGTTTGGCAGGATTTCCGTCTTCTTGGTGTTGATACGGCACCATAAAGAGCGGTTGAGATTTCTTGGCATTCTGCCGTGAGAGCAGTGGTAGTCTCTGCTGAGACAGTAGCGGGGACAGGGAAGGACTCGGAGATGGCATCACACAATTTGGCTGAGATTGCCGGAACCCGTAGAGAAGACAGGACGAATCGCCGCTTTGGCTTCTGTCGACGGGCAGGTTGACGCACGTTTAGCTGGAGACTTGAGCGAATCAGGCGGTGATCAGTGGAGCATTCAGTACTACACATGGAACGTGTCAAGAGCACATCACGCAAATCACTGTGTATTACAATAACGTAATCGATAAGGTGCCAGTGTTATGACTTTGGGTGCATCCAGGAGTCTTGTACATGTCACGAAGCTGAAAGGTGGTGTTAGTAATGGTAAACCCTGCTTCGCACAGAGGGATAGGAGTCGGATATTATTTCTATTCATGCTTCCGACACCATGTCGTCCTTGCCATATCTCATGGTTTCTGTCAACTTTAGCGTTAAAATCGCCCAGCAGAATGATCTTGTCGCTGCTTGGGGTGTTTCTGATGGTAGCCATGAGGTTGTCATAGAAACGATCCTTCACGGGCTCCTCCAAGTCATAGGTACTGATCAGGGTGGCATAACGATTCTTGGTTAGTGGAAGCCGTAAGGTCATGAGACGTTCATCGACGGCAGTCGGTGTTTAGGGTAGATGGTGAAACAGAGATGACTGGATGACAACGCTGACACCGTGAATGCGACGGACATCCTCTGAGAAACCTTTCTAGAGAAAGGTGTAGCCCTCCTAGATCTCCTCAAGTGACCCATCCCCAGTAAACCTCGTCTCACTAAGGGCAGCGATGTCAATGCTGAAGCGAGTGAGCACCATGGCAACAAGGGTGGTGCGACGCAGAGGGAGATTTTTTTTGTGACAGAGTCAAGAAGGGTTCTGACATTTCACATTATATATATGTGTGTGTGTGTGCGCGTGTGTGTGTCTGTGTGTCTGTGTGTGTGTCTGTGTGTTTATATATATATATATATATATATATATATATATATATATATATATATATATATATATATATATATATAAGGAATACGCACAAACAAACAAAACGTGGCACCCACTCGCAGAATGCACCTTGCGGAACCTCTACCCACAAAATACAACTTGCGCCTCCCACAACATGCTCAATAAGTGATACCTCAAACAAAATAACATATTCTCGGAACGCAGATACTCTGTAATATTCTAGTAAAATATATAATAAATTTATAACTGAAAATATTGCAGCATTAAGAATTGATTATATAATGTTATAACTTGAATTGCATTTTTCCATTGTAATCCATGCGTTTTTCAGACTTTCAGTGAATTTACGGGTTTTTGTTAAATTTCAGTCCTATTTTCTGCCCCCATAAACATAACATGCCCATATATAATAACAACGTACGGCACTCGTCTGCTTTCAATAAAATCCCCCTAATTATCTCCCTTTCATTCTTTCATTTTCTGTTTCCTTTGTTACTTCTCTTTTCGCGAGAGCGGTGAATTAGTAGAGACAGTAATCGCTAAAGCGACGTGGTTGCTATGGAAACCAGTTATAAAAACGTCGCTCACCTTTTTATGTTTTTTTTTACGATTTTGCACACCAGTAAATTTATCATACCTTTTGTTTTTGTATATAGTATAGCTGAGAAGGTGATTTATAAACTGTAATAATTGTTTGAAATTTGGTCAAAAAATGAGTGAGCGGTGAAACTTTAAAGGGTTCTAAATTACTAAAACTGCCACTTAGCCATATATATACAGCCACTACCGTATTTGAACGATATGATGAGCATATATATATATATATATATATATATATATATATATATATATATATATATATATATATATATGCTATACTAATCATGTTGACACACCGGTACTCGTTGAATCATTGAGGTTAATTAATGATGAGCTTGGCTAGTACTAGATAATGGGAATACTATTATGTATTGCGCTGGGACGTAGATATTTCCAAGTTTGTATCTGGGAATCGTGTTTAGAAACTACAGACAGAAATACAAGCTGAGTCTAATGTCTACTCTGTCTGTGGCATTTAATTGCACAAACCCAGATTAGTAGTTTTTCCAAAAAGTGTGAATAGTTCAACAGAAGTCAGCACCACTATAAGCAATAATTTTGTGTGGATTTCGGACAACTTAATTGTTTGTGTGAACCTTATACATGGAAATCGACGGAAGAATACAGATGTGTCCATAAACATAAACCGATAACAGCGTAAATAATCAATTCGACAATAAAACGTATTGTTTTACTGTGTGCATTTTCAGCGCCCGGGCTGTTTATTTTTTTCGCGTTTAAATTATCCAAATAAACAATTGTTAATACTTTCTGCTTTTTTTTACATCGTTCATTTTCCTATAACAGCGTAATAAATAATCAACTCGACAATAAAACGTATTGTTTTACTGTGTACGTTTTCAGCGTCCCAATGTTTTGTTTTATTCGCGTTCAAATTATCCAAATAAACAATTGTTAATACTTCCTGCTTTGTTTTTCATTTCTGCATTGTCTAAATTAGTTTTATTGACCTTATTATTAACATATAAATTAAATATTTGAATGTTTGTTTAAAATAAATGAAAAAATGATACATTTTATTTTCATTTTCTATTTAAAAAGCCATTTTTACATGGGGAGAGTGGTTTTAACTATTCTGTACTTTCAACTAAAAATTTCATTTAAAAAAGGTATATCAAAATTTGAATTTAACTTTAAGTATTATGGTATCTGTTCAGTGCACATTTACCTATAAGCATGCCAAACCACTTATAATTCAATGGCTGTAAGTTTTTTTGAATGATATGGCTGTAAGTACTTTCATAGAAATGTTTCTGTTATGTCACAAAAAACTTTTTCCTTTACGTTACATGTGTCACGCTCAGACAGTGATTCCATAGCTAATATAACATACTGACCCAACGGGTCACGGGTAGTCTAATATATATATATATATAATTTAAAAAAAAAAACGTGGAAGGAAGAGATGTAGGTAAATTAGTTTTACATAGTTTTCCTTAAAAGGGAAATGGATTCCATTTTGTTCATTGTAAAAGTGTTTTTTTTTCAAAACGTCTGATGAGAGGCTGTTCTTATGAAAATTTTCGAACGATATAGGTTTGAATTTGTCCGAATGGTCTTGAAACACTTATAACGAACGATGAAATACACTATTTGTTGATATCAATCCATTCTTTAATGTCTTGATTTTGTTAAAACAATATATATATATATATATATATATATATATATATATATATATATTACTTTTTACATAAGCATTAATGAATAAGTATTAATATTAGATTACAGACTTAGCTTTCGTATAAGTGTATCGTCTGAAGAGGTCTCTAGTTACAAGTATCTCGCTGACTGAAACATGCTCATGCGTGTGCAGTGACATATCAATGGTTATGTAAACAAATATAAAGTATATCTTGTCTTACATCGGTATTGAGCACTCTTGTATTAATCTCGTATAAAATCATTGATTACTTTACCCCTGGAAAATATTAACCTTAAATTATATATATATATATATATATATATATATATATATATATATATATATATATATATAAAACTGAACGTATATGTGTGTGTCTGGTCAAAAATAGGCTCCTATATGGTTGACTATTATAGAAAACTGATTACATATAATGATAGATGTATCGAGACACAGGAATGGGTATGTTTGATGTGGCATAATGATGATTCATTAAAATTGTGGGGCCTGCGTTCGGGCCTTGTCCCCAAAGTATGGAAATAAAAAGTAAAAAAAAAAAAAAAAAACGTTTACAAGTGTTTTTGATATAGATGTACATAATAATACTTTGATAAGTATGTTTTAACTTAAATAGGGATGGTATAATAAAATTCTGGGGTCTGCGTTCGCGCCTGGCCTCCATAGAATGGAAATAGGCACAAACTTTAATAAAGACTTTTCATATCTATCTGCGTAAGTATACTTTGATAATTATGTTTCAGTTTGAAGAAATATGGTATAATAAAATTATGGGGTGTTCGTTCGCGCCTGACCTTCATAGAATGGAAATGTGTCACAAAGTTTAACAAGTTTTTTTTTAAATATAGATCCACAGAATATTGTGATAAGTGTTTCAGTGTGAACAGGTATGGTATAATAAATTATGGGGTTTATCTATTTTATTTTTACTTTCATCATATTTTGCTTTGGTTTTGATACCCCCAAATTCGAAGCTATCTCTTTACAACCCTTCCTTATCATACTTTCATAAATCAGAGTCCATTTTCTGTAAGCTGTTTTTGAACCCAGTCAACGAGGTGTACTTTTGCTAGTATATATATATATATATATATATATATATATATATATATATATATATATATATATATATATATATGAAATTATATTCTCCACTGAAAGCCATAAATTTAATAGCTTTCTTGTTTCTGAAAATCTAGTAAAGCTGTTAGGCCCTGGATTTTTATCCCCGGCCCCTCCCAAATAAACAGAATTTAAGCCATTTCTGTAATGGCTTGGCCCTGTTGATTGCAGTGTGCTGCTGTTCCTGTGCAGTTCTAGGGTGGACACCTTCCCAGGTTTTGCCTTTCCTCTTTGAGTTTATTGCTAATCGCCTAAGGCGCCTTTACAGGGGAATGTCGGCAGGGTTGCCCAGGTACTTTTTACAGGTCAGAGTGTTCCTCTTCGTGGGCACTGACTTCTGAATCCCAATTTCCGATCCTGGTGTCACATTTTTTGCAGTGGGCGAGGATTAAAAACCACCAGTAAAAATGGTAAATAGCTAATGTACCCGTTTTGTATTTCGCAAGTTAAGCTTTCTTGCTTATTTTTCACTTTTATATAGATGCATCCTTTTTTCTTGTTGTAATTGTGAATTTTCCAGTTGTAAGTCGGTTTATGCAAGTGCTAAGCTTGCTATATGTTAAACTTAGTAGCCCTAACAATTTCAAACCTTCTCAACAGGCGTTGCAATAAAAATAATAAAATCGCAGTGAATTCAAAAACTACTGAAGCATCTTTGTCGGCAACATAGACCATTAACGACGAAAACGAATATCAAAGTGTACCAGAGGTTCATACGTGAGAAGTGAGCGATCTATTGTCGGCATCTAAATGAATTGAGCGCTTTCAATAGTATTATACGCAAAGAATATCTCCCAAATCTCTGTCCTTCTTTGTCAAGGTCTCTTTTTTATATCCCTCTCTCTCCCCCCCCTTCCCTCCACTCCTCTTTCTTCCCTATCAAATATTGCAAATAAAAGGCTTAATATCTGCTCAAATAAAGTTTTATGATAATAGTAAATAATTAGAATAAATCTATTTTTAACATTTTACAGCAGTTTCACTGTAGTTTCAATCGTCAGAAATGCATTAATGCACTACATATACATGTGAATACAAATTCAGACTGAAATGGGAAGTGAATATTTTTACTAGGGAGATACCGCTTGGATTTGAAACCGACCATGTTATATTCAGCTGGGAAGCAGCCTCAAGGTTTTGTGTTCTACGGACATGCAGTTCTGGGCAAGGAGCTTTACTCATGGAATTTGTCTTTAGAGAGTAAAGGAAATTTATGGTATTGGTTGTAGCTAGTCGAGTGTTTCCTGTTAAGGTTAAAGCGCAATTGAAAATAACGATAGTAGATAGAGAATAGCAATGTCTGTTCTAGGAAAAAAAGCAGAGAGGAGAAAAGGCCATTAACCACTAGATTTCGAAGTTAGTTTTGGAGCCTGTCCAGGCAGGAAACATTGATCTCAGCAGTTTCTCTCCAGATGTAACAAAAATATTCTTTCTTAGAAACATATTCGGTTCTCGCATATCGGTAGAGGATTGTGTTGAAGTTGCAAATTTACTCGGCATAGCGCTATCATGCGCGATCACGTTTGTTTTGTTTTTTGTTTTTTTGCTAGTACGACGTAGACATATTCTTAAATACATGATGTTTTTTTTTTATTTATCAATAAGACTAATGATAAAGATCTATTCTCATTTGTTGTTTCATTTTTAGTGCGAACTTATTCTTCTGACTGGGGTTTACGTCTCGTGTGGTGTGTATAAGCCCACTCAGATGTTTTGTATATCCAGATGGAAAACAAAATATGGTATATATGGTACACTAATGAAAAGTAAAACATCAGGATTTAATTCGGAGATTTCATACTTTTATATTAGTTGCTAACTGATGTAAATTTTTAATCACCCCCCCCCAAAAAAAATCGAATTAAAACAAAATAAATAAAAAATGTAAATAAAAATAAACATACTTTTATCACAAATAAGTGACGCGATTGTAGAATAATCTCGTCGAAAATGAAGTACAATAAACGGACTTCATCGATTGTTTATATGAAAATGGAAATAAAAGAATGAATCGACTTCTCGACTGGACTCGATGCTGAATCAAAAGAGTGCCAATATCTTTTTACCAAACTCAGACGAAATGTTTGTAGAACTAAGTTTTCAGAAATCAACCTCAGTGACGCATATTTTCAAATACCAGCGAAGTAAAAATGTCCTAAATTGTTCTGTATCAACACCTGTTGTTGGTTCTACAAGTTATAACGTCTACCTTTCGAGGTACAGGCCGCATCGGCAATCTTCCAACGAGTAATAAACATTATGCTGAAGGACCTTGACTACGCGACTGCGTATCCGGACGACATACTAATGAACAGCCAAAACGTAGAACAACACAAAAAAAAAAACATGTTCATAAAATCTCAAGAATTCAGAAGTGCTGTTTCAAACTGAAAGAATCTGAATACGACTTCTTCACAGAGAAGATTAAATACGTGTGGCACATTATCGCCAAAGATGGCAGAAGGCCAGACTAAGAATCGACATGCCAGCTCTCGGAAATGTCTCTTTCTAATAAAGTTTCTTGAATATACACGAGGGGAAAACGAATGGACGCATATCCAAGGCAATGCTGGAAACCCTAGAGGAAGACCTCCAGTCTATAGTGGAATGAGGACAAAAAAATGGATGGTCACATTCAATGTTGCCAAGACTAAACATATTTCCTTTAATAACTACAAGAAACCTGCTCAACCACTAATAGCCATGGTTAATGATACATTACATAAAAGTACTTCGTTCAAACTCCTTTGCTTAACTTTCACGGGGAAAGGTAGTTGGAACAGATACATCGACAGCATTGCTAAGGTAACTGAAAAGAAGTTGAGTTCTCTCTACCGTGCTATAAAGTTACTTACGCCTGAGAGTATCTGTACCTCTACAAGGTATTCGCACATGTATGGGATATTGTTGCCACATTTGGGCTGGTGCATCTGTTACTAGTCTCTCACTCTTAGACGGCATTCAAAAGAGTGTCGCCAATCTAATAGGTCCCGTACTGTCAGCAAGGCTTCAATCTCTGTCCTATCGATGAAATGTTGTATCCCTCTTCCTGTTTTACAAGTATTTTAATGTTAGGTGTTCCAACGAACTACAATCCCTTGTACCCCATCTACATAAGTACCCCGACAAACCCGATAGCAGCAAAATCCCAACTTATACAGTAGAGATCCCCAGATACCCGAAAGCGTTCTACTCTAATAGTTTCTTCCTTAGGATTGTTAGTCTTTGGAATTCTCTTCCGGGTTCTCGCTTCTCTGACTGTACTGATATGCAGAACTTCAAGTGTAATGTAAACAAATATCTTGCTGCTCATCTCCCTTCATAGTATCTCTGCAAATTATGTCCCAGATAGCAGCCCCTACATCAAAGTAGCACTGTGCATGTTTTGGGTAAAAATGTAAAAAAAAAAAAAATGTCAAATATTAGTAATTGGTTCTACATATTATTTATTAAAATAAAAGAAATCTTTACATCGAACTTGTTTCTCACGCCATATAATCCAGGCTTGAACATTATAGCTGCCAGCGACGTCACCACGTATGGCATCGGAGCATGTATTCTGCACAAGATGTCAGATGAATTTCATAAACTAAGTGCCTATGCAGAAAAGAATTACTCTGAAATTAAGAAAAAGAACGTTGGCAGTGGATAATTGGTTAGGTGCGCGAACTGAAAACTCGAGTGTGCCGGTTCTAATCAAATTCGTTCCACAGAAAAACTTTCGTCATCTAATCTTGTTTAAACTCCTGGGGAGTAAGTAAATAAATAGTCTTAAGTTGAAAAGGAGTCGATAGTTAATAGCAACGGATGCTGCCGTTAGAAGAAGTCAGTATTCCAGAAGACAGTTCTGACAATCGGACAGAACAATCTCTTTTATTTGTATATGTTTTGTACTAGTTCTTTGTTAATATATTTCTTTATTCAATTCCTATCTTGTGTCTTCATTTCTGGCGCATCACAAGATCACAAGAGCTTGTTTATCCTTTTTGTTTTTTAGGAAAATCAATATGAATACTCGCGTACGACTTTGGCACGAGACATCTTCACTTGAAAGATAGCTAAACAGAACGAAGAGCAGGTCGACGTCACATGCTGATATGCTGGTTTGTTCCTATTTACTTGCCTACTCACGAGAGCAGAGTTGGACACAAAGTCCGTTTTTAAAGTGGTGAATATCCAGATCCCCTAAAACGAGCACTCTGGGTTGTTAACATCGAAGTAGTCCTCTCATCTGTAGCTTATGGTGCATGTATTTGATATCTTAGTAACTATATAATACCACGCTAATGAACTTCATTCTTTCACCCCTTAAGAGATTTGTGATTAATCTGATGTCGCTAAGGTAAACAATTACGACTTTCAAATAAATTGTTTCAAAATAGAATCTTCTCGACTAAGGCAGTACAATTTTAGATGTCATATTAAAAAAAAAAAGTGACATTTGTTTGAGTTTAAGAATATTAGTTGACAATAAGTTTTACGATAAGAAGACAGAGAATATTTTCTGTTTTCCAAAGAATTAACTAATGAATTTTAAATAAATAAAATAAGACGTACACTCGTTTTAATTATTTAAAGAATATTAAGTTGACGATGTCAATTGTTTTTAACAGAAATAGTCAATTCTTCTTAATATTTACTTTCGGCAGTCGCGTAACTCTTGCTTTCCTTATTTTGCTCTTTAGTCCTCACATTCTATGTTTCTTTGGTCAGAATTTATTCTATCTAACACTTATCGTTTTCAAGTTTTTGACCTTGTAGTAGTATTTTAACTCCTACATGAGATGGCTTCATGCATTGTCTGGAGCGATTTCCATTATAAAAAGACTTTCATTATCCCCAAGAGAATATTATATTATTTACAGTAACAGTTTCATGTAGAAAGCACTGCTATTAATTCCTTATTTTATGGGTATACTTTGGTCACGCCTTGCACAGAAATAGTCTCGTTATTCACCATCAGATATTTCTTTCACTAGAGTCAAATTCGACACTCAGGCCATTTTTGCGTGATCCAGAACCATTCGATATTTTACATAGTGCAAGAATCCCAAAGAAACTGCTCTATAAAGAACGACTCGTTAAACAAAAAAATGTGTTCGATACATTCTTTAAGGACGGTTCGCTGAAATTTGAATTTTGAGATGTTAAAAGTATTCAAAATATACTTCGCAACCTAATAGGGATGTCATTTTCTATTCCCTGCAACCTCTTTCGCGCAAAAAAGACGTTGCGAATCTGGCTCTGCTCTCTCGCTATTTTCATAGCAAGTGCTCGTCTGAGCTCAAATCTATGCCTTCCACCTTGGCAAACTTTCACGAAAAACACTCGTCTAAATGAAACCATGATCAATAATTTCCCCCACTCTTTATCTGCGCCTAAACATAAAGGTGGATTCCGTGGGCAAAGTTTCTTTATTAGAAATGCACGCCCGTGGAACTCTGTTCCATTTGCTTGCTTTCCAGCTGACTACAATATGGTCGTCTTCAAGTCCAACGGAAACAAGTTCTTGATGAGCAGTCCCCTTAAGTAATCCAATTGACCAAATTTCCACTACTAACGATTACTATGATATTTTCCCATTAATTACCGTACACTCATTAACCCTTATGCTCGAGTGGCTTCTGGGACTTGATAAGAGGTGACCTTTGTAAAAAAAAAAATAACCATTTGTTTTCCCAAAGCATAACGTGATCAAGATTGAAAGAGAGAAATAGAAACAAGATCTTGTTTACCAATTCTCATAGAAGCCATATACAATTGCATCGTGTGCATGACTTTAGAATATGATTTGGAAGATTATTGGAAGATTATTAATAAAGATTAGGAAGAGCTTTAAGCCCACCATATATATATATATATATATATATATATATATATATATATATATATATATATATATATATATATATATATATATATATATATATAAGGCATATTGTATGTGTCTGAATGTGTATCCGTGTGTGTGAGTTCCTTGTGATCTCTGAAACGGTTGGGCTGATTTAATTTTGAAAGTTCACACAAATGTACTTTATGTGTTTTAGAGTGTTCTTAAGTTTTATATCGAAATGCCTCCGATAAGTATCGAAAATTGATAATCGAAAAAAAAAATCCGATTAAAAAAAGAACTGTTCGATGTTGACCATAGTTAACACCATTAACAGCCTAACTTTGAAAGAAAGAGATAAAAGCAAGATCTTGTTTGCTATTCTCTTATAAACCATATGCAGTTGCATTGTGTGCATAGATGTTAGTAAATGACTTCAAAATATGGTTTGGAAGATTATTAATAAAGATAAGGAAAAGTATTAGGCACCCAATATTGATGCGTCGCACCGGATCGAAGGACTCATTTCCCGAAACTAAAATATGACCGTCTGTAAGCCAACTGATCATTTAGTCTTATACAATTTCGGTGAGGGTGTATTCTATAATCTATACAGCTTATAAGCTAGCTAGCGATGTTGCCCGTGAATGTTTTTTTCTTTTCATTTTGTTTTGCCTTTTTATACTTTTGCGTTTTTTCTTAAATATTATTTTGTGCATTTAATATGATTTGAAATTTTAATTTTATTAATACAGTATCGTTTAGTTATTACATTACTAAGTGAACGAAAATTGTTATAAAACTATAATTTTTTGTAGCATTGCTTAAATCCGTATTTATAAAATTACTGGATGCACAGAGCTTCCAAAACTTTAAATTTTTAAACACATAAGGATCTGTTAAGAATTTTAAAGTAAGTTGGAATTTCTTTTTTTTTATTATTTAAATGATTCCAGGCTGTTGTTGATTTTCGAATTGTCACAAATAAATTCATTATTTAACGTGAAAATTTAGAAAATCGAATAATGTTTTATTAAATGATTAAAAACATTTTTTTCCCTAAAACTTTCATTATTATGAAATTTATTCATAGAAAAAAAACTGAGTACTTTTTTTTATTTTGTTAGTGGTATTAACCCGAGGGGTCTTCCCCTCGTAGAAAAAGGAAAAGCTATAGTCTGATGTTGACAGTTGTTGTAAAGTCTGAATCGATGTGTGTTGCGTGGTAAGCACAAAATTCGAATAGAGAAACTTGGTCACATCTTTGAAAAGATTTTTAGTATGTTTAACGTGAAAATTAAGAAAACCGAATAATGTTATATAAGTTTTATTAAATTTTTCTTCGACTATTGTTGTTAATACAACTTATTCATAGAAAAAGACTTCTTTTTTTTTTACATTTTTACAAAGATACGGAAATGCTAAAATTGTAGTACTTTATACAATTGCCCTTTTATGTGAATTTTGGCTAGTTATGTGATTTGTAATTCTAAACATTTATATGTGTGTTGGGTCCTCTTACTACTATGTTTTAATATAGCGTCCATTTTAAAAAAATTCTATGCAACTAAATAATTTTTTGAAATAAATTAAATCGAAATACTTTTTCCTTGTTAAGAACTTGGAACAGTGTTTTGCAAAATATTGGCGAATTAGAATCAAATATCGATTTTTTTTAGGAAACCACAAAGAAAAACAAACTCGCTCTAGATACAGGTTTTCAAATGTAAAATCATCAATATTTTTAAAAGAGATGAAGTTTAACAGAATTTAAGTGTCGGACAGCTAAATGCGCGCATGCGCAACGAAGTTTCACTTTTTAGATGAGTCTACAAATCTCCATGATATATTTTCACTGTATCACTGGACGAATATTTAAATATAATCAGATCGTTCTTGGCTAAAAGGAAATTCAAGTTGTGCACGATGGCCGTATATTTAAACAACATTATATGAATGCAGGTGTGTGCCAGAAGCCTATTCTTGCACCTTTATTACTCCTGATTTTCAGAAACGCCCTTCCTGGTTAGATCGCGTCCGAGGTGGGTATATTTATCGACGAGTCTATGCTCTATTATCGACATGAGAAAAAATCGAACGCACATGCAAACACACACATATCTAAGGCAATGGTTGAATTCTTATAAAGTTAACTCCAGTCTGTATTAAAATAAGGGGTATAGATAGGTGGTAACATTTAACTATAACGAGGCAAACCTCTTTCCTAATGAGCCACCATTTATCAAGGGCCATAGACCACTTGAGGATAAAGAGTTAATGAATTTACGAGGAGGACAAAGAAGCAACAATTTACAATTTACGACTGGTCCGAAATAGATTATCAATCAACAAGAACTTGTTAACATTGGACTTGAAAACGATCATGATATAGTCAGCTGAGTATTGTGTTCCTAGGAGAGTTATTGGAAAGAAACTTTGTTCATGAAAGCTACGTTTAGTTTTAGGTGCACACACACACAAAGAAAAGAAAATTATTTACAATGGTTGTAGGTAGATGAGTTTTGTTGTAAATGACTTACAGGTTGAGGCTGAGTCAAAACCTAATATTAATATAACGATAGGGTATAAAAAATTCTTCGTTTCTTTTTCTCTCTTAGTTTCCCCTCTCTGTCCTGCTCTAAGTAAATCTGTCGACCTAGTCCACAAATTCCAAAATTTCATCATGACAAGTTTCAAGAAAAAATACACGATTAAACCCGGTTCTCCAACTTCCAACGTAGACCCCTACTACCATGTCTCCTTCTCCAACATCAGGGGTCTACGTTCTAACCTTCCAGAGGTTGAAACCCAATTACAGGAGACTAAACCAGACCTTTTATTTTTAAGTGAAACTGGCATTGGACAGGCTATTTCCCTAGATGAGTTTGCAATTACAGGATACTCTAACTTAACTTCTAAATCTGACCCCCAAGATCGCCATGGGCATGGAATATGTGCCTATATTAAAGATAGCTTTCCATGTGGGAGGGACATCTCCAGGGAAGATCCTAACTTACCCTATATGTGCTTCCGGGTTGCTTTAGCTCACACTACTGCATTTATATTTACTCTCTATCGCCCCCACAACAGCGGAGTTACTATCTTTCAAAGCATATCTGAGAAAATTGACCAAGTCCTTTCTACTTATCCTTCAGCTAACATTCACGTATGTGGAGACTTCAATGTTCACAACGTCGAATGGTTGACCCACTCAAACAAGACCGATGATGAGGGGAGGTTCTGTCATGATTTCTCCATTGCCTATGACCTCACTCAGATTGTTCAGGAACCTACCCGTGTGCCCGATAATGACGGCCAGTATGCGAGCCTACTAGACCTTTTTCTCACAACTTGCCCTGAACTATGTTCAGTTTCTGTTCTGTCGCCTCTTGGATCTTCCGACCACTCTGTTGTATCAATTAAGATAAAAATGAAATGTAATAAGTCCCCAGACGTACCACTTCATCGTACAGTATATCGATACACTAAGGCTGACTGGGATAGCTTCCGTACATTTATATCTGATCTACCTCTGCATTCCATGTTTAAAAAGGATGTGTCCTCTATAGTATTAGACCTAACTGAATGGTTAATTGTAGGTATTGACCATTTCATACCCTCTAAAAAGTTTCAGCAAAAACCTAACAGCCAGCCATGGTTCTCTCCAGAATGTGCTGCTGCCATTGCGCACAGAAATCACTTTTTCCACTGCTTCAAACGTAATAGATGTATGGAAACTAAAGCCGTTTTCAGGACTGCCAGCAACCATTGTAAGAAAGTAATAAGGAACGCAAGAGAGTTGTATGCTCAATCTGTTAAGTCCAAAGTAGCTGAGCAGCGGCTTGGTTCCCACCAGTTTTGGCAAATAGCAAACAGAATCCTGAACAGAAGCGTGTGCTCCATCCCAACTATTATCAATGGACCTGAGGTAATCTCGTCAGCATCAGACAAAGCCAAACTCTTTGTCAAGAACTTTGCAGCTAATTCTACCCTTTGCGACCAAGACCGCCAACCCCCAATATTTCCTCCTGTATCAGAAAACACGCTATGTGATATACGTATATCTGTACGTGATGTTGCCAAGCTAATCAAAAACCTTGATTCCAGTAAAGCAACTGGCCCTGATGGTATTCCAATTATAGTACTCAAAAAACTTCAACCTGAACTAGCGCCCATACTTACAAAACTGTTTAAACGTTGTCTTAAGGAGAATAGTTTCCCATCTCCCTGGAAAATCTCATCAGTATGCCCTGTATTTAAGAATTCAGGTGATCGCTCATCCCCCTCTCAGTACAGGCCAATAAGTCTCCTGTGCGTCATGAGTAAGTTGCTAGAATCTGTGTTAAATACAGAAGTAATCAAACATCTCAACAAAAATAACCTTCTTAGTGACACTCAATATGGTTTCCGTTCTGCTAGATCTACAGCAGATGTGCTTACAGTTATATCGCATAGGATTAGCAAATCTCTCGACGGTGGCAATCTTTCTAGGGCAATTGCTCTTGACATATCTAAAGCCTTTGATAGGGTATGGCATAAAGGTTTACTTCATAAGATCGCTAGCTATGGTATAGCTGGAAAAGTCTTCTCAATTATTAAATCATTTCTTTCTGATAGGTTCATAAGAGTAGTAGTTGAGGGGCAAAAATCAGAAGCTCACAGTATTAATGCCGGTGTCCCTCAGGGATCCATCCTGGGCCCAACTCTTTTCCTGATCTACATTAATGATCTTCCAAATCATATCCTTACATCATTTGTAGACATTTATGCTGACGACACTACCATTTATGGTACCACATCTAAGACAGTAAACGAGCAAGTACTCTCCAATTCTCTCTCCTTTGATCTTGAGCATGTAGTACAATGGGGAAATGAGTGGCTGGTTACTTTTAATGCATCTAAAACCAAGCTTCTCTCTTTACATCATCAACATTTTAATCCACATTTGTCATCAATTGAAATGAATGGCTCTCGTCTTCAGGATGCCTCAAGTTTTGACAAGCTTCTGGGCTTGACCATTACTCCTGATCTTAAATGGAACACGTATATCAAATCTGTTGCCAAGGCCGCTGGAAAAATGGTGGGATCTTTCTATCGATCCAGTAGATATCTCACTGCTGATGCTATTCTCTATCTATATAAGAGCCAGGTACGTCCAAGGATGGAATACTGTTGCCACATCTGGGCAGGAGCTGCTAGAAAGGACTTGTCCTGCCTTGATAGAGTTCAAAATAGACTTCGTAGCCTCGTAGGAGATGTCCTTTTCTCCTCCTTACAACCTCTATCTCACAGAAGAGATGTTGCGAGTTTGTCTCTGATGTATCGTTATTTTCATGGAAAGTGTTCAACTGAGCTTCAATCTATGGTCCCCCCTCGCCAAACTTTCACAAGAAACACTCGTCTAGCTGTAAACACTATCAATAATTTCCCCCACTCTTTATCTGTGCCTAAACCTAAACATAGATTCCATGAACAAAGCTTCTTTCTTAGAACTGCACGCCTGTGGAATTGTCTTCCGTTTTCCTGCTTTCCGGCTGACTACAATATGCTTGTGTTCAAGTCTAAGGTAAATAAGTTCTTGATGAGCCGTTCCATATAAGTTATTAAATTTACCAAATTTTCATTACTAATGATTACTATATTGACCAACTTCTACTGTACACTCTTTAACCCTTATCCTTGAGTGGCTTCTGAGCCTTGATAATGTGGTGATGCCTTTGTAAAAAAAAAAAAAAAAAAAAAAAAAGTCTAGCAAACTTTCTTTTTGAAAAAGAGGGTGTATGGAATAGAAGAGGGGATTTTCCAGCAGATTTCGAACTCAGTTTTTGTACTCTGCCAAGGCAGGGAAAGGGGTACTCTGAACATATTTGACTCTTATACAGATAATTGCATCAAGAGGAGCATACTTTCTTAAGCGATAAAAAGTTCAAACATTTTTCCAGTAATCTCAATAATGTCAGTCTTCCATTTCAAATCTAGAATGAATGTCAATCCTAAAAACTTATTAAAGCAAAGAACTTCCTTTTTTTTCTTTACAATTGTGGAAAAGCGAGGATCTGACCGTTGGGAGTGAAAAAAGTGAAGTTTGGTTTTAGATGAACTGAAAATAACCAGCCACGTTTTTCTCCATTGCGGAAGAGAGAGAGAGAGTGAGAGAGAGAGAGAGAGAGAGAGAGAGAGGGAGAGAGAAAGAAGAGAGGAAAGAGATAGAAAGTAAGAGATGCAGAGAGATCTTTATTAATGCTCTTCGAAGTGTTGTCAGAGATGGTTGTGTCATCTGCATAGATCTCAACGAATGAACTTAGAATGTGATTAGGAGATCATTGATAAAGACCAAAAAATAAAAAAAAAAGTTTTTTTTTTATTCCCCTTCACCCCAAACAAGAAATATCGCCACTTGGACGTGAGGGCTACTAATTGGAACCATGCATAAGAAAGATTAACAAGATGTTGGTTTACGTTACATTTGAACTTCTGCATATCAGTAAAGTCAGGGAAGCAGGCAGCAGGAAGGGATTTCCAAAGTCTAGCTGTTGGAGGGAAGCATCTATTATACTAGAAAGCTTTCTGCCATTTAGTGACCTCAAAAGTGAAGGGGTGAGATTTTGTTGCTAAGCGGGTTTGTCAGGGATATATATGTCGAAGGGGCACAAGTGTAATGAGTTCATCAGAGTGCATTCCATTAAAATACTTGTAAAACAGGCAGAAGCAACATTGCGGCTATGGGAACGATGGTTGAAGCCTAGTTGACAAGCTGAGACCTATTAGATTGGATATCCTTTTGTTGACCTTATCCCAGAGGGAGAAACGAATGGTAGATGCACTAGCCAGATGTGGCAATAATACTCCATGCATGGGCGAATGGTGGTCTTGTAAAGGTACAGGATACTCTCAGGTATGAATAGTTTTCTTGGCCCTAGAATAGATCCCTGAGGCAGATTGAATTGATAATATGTACTTCAAGCTTCCGTCCATCAATGCTTACTTTTATAAACCTATTAGAGAGAAATGATTTGATGATTGAAAAAATATTTCTAGATATTCCATAGCTGAAGAGCCTGTGAAGCTAACTTATCAATGGCTTTTGATATGTAAAAAGCTATTCCCTTAATAGATTCACTGATTTTGAGTGATATTACAGTTGAGGAACATCATTTTCTCCCATTTGTTAGAAGCACCGCCACTGGAAGTTTATGACTAAGGGAACTAAGGGGAAGCACCGCCACAGGAAGTTTAGGACTAAGGGAACTAAGGGAAGCACCGCCACTGGAAGTTTAGGACAAAGGGAACTAAAGGGAAGCGAAAATGCAACCAGAAGTGCAACTCTTTATTTTCTATAATAAATTATAAGAAACCTTACGAACGAACGATTGCTACGACCAATAGCGCCCTACCAGAGAGTGCAACATTCGAACTCCTCACATTAACAAGTAACATGAACTTGAATAATTACATCGAAGATGATGTCAAATCTGCTGCAAAGAAAGTGAGCTCCGTCTACCTAACTAGAAAAATTCTTACACCTGTCAATGTTCTATATCTATACAAAATCGCCATTCGCTCATACACAGAGTATTGTTGTCACATCTAGACTGGTTCACTAACCGCTAGTTTTTGACAGGCTCCTTCTAAAAAAGATCTCCTAACCTAATAGATCATACCAAGCTCCCACCTCTGTCCCTCGCCGCAGTGTTTTATCCCTGTTCTTTTTTAATATATAAGTACATATAAGTACATCTACGGAACATGTTCCCATAAACTTGCTGCATTTGTGAAACCTTAATGTAAATACTCTCTAGCCACCTGATACGCAGCAAAATCACATTTCTTCACTGTAGAGGTTTTCGGATAGCAGAAGTCTTTCTTCTCTTAATCGCTTCCACCTCCCTGTTCTCTGTTTCAACAGTTTAGTTTGTCACACGTCGTTTTGAATTGGCATTTACATCGCTAATCGCGTAAATTGAATGGGTGTATCTTAAGAGTTGAATGCGTTTTTTTATGTTGTTTTTGTTAAAAGTGACTATTTCCCCCTCTCTCTCCCTCCCTTTCTTTCTTTCTTTCTTTCTTTCTCACTAAATCTTTTTTTTTTTTCCAGCAACAATTTAAATAAGGGGACACAAAATAAAACTAAAGAGGCCATGGCCCACCCCACCTTGGTCAGGGTGTTGTAGGAGTGGGGTAGCGCCGTACCTTGTGCCAGATCGAATCTAAGCCTAGCAAATAGCCGCGGTAATTATGAGATGAAAGCGACTGATGTTTGTACATCAAAGATTCGTCAGTTTGGATGATCCGAAGTGAAAGGAGACGACGGCAGCCAAAAAAAAAAAAAGTATGGAAGACTGAAAGAAGAATACGGACCATAATTAAATGTTTCGGTTTCCCTTCGGCGGTTTCTTTAATAAAAGACATTGCTTTAGTCGAAAGACTAAAACAAAAAGAAAAGTATATATATATAGAAAAAGAACAAGGTGGGAGATTTCAAACATTCCAGCCTTTTAGATCTTTTTATCTTGTTCGTTAAAAAAAAAAAAAAAAAAAAAATGGCGCCAGCCGGAGCCAAGAGAGAGAGGCGGAGTTTGTATATGGTCCGGGGATGGGATGGTCGTTTTGGGGGTGGTTGAAAGATGTATTATGGGATAGGGGATAGGAGAGTTGGGGTGGAAGCACACATTTTGACTGTTAGCGGACAAGACCCTGTTGATCCTTATTACCGGATGGCTTAATTTAAGACTAAACGAAATCGCTTAACTTGTTTACAAACTAGGAAAAATCTTTACAAACACCCCGCCAAAGAGAGAGAGAGAGAGAGAGAGAGAGAGAGAGAGAGAGAGAGAGAGAGAGAGTCCACTTTAACGCATGTGTACTAGCGCTTTTGTAGAGTATCGATGGATTCTAAAAAGAAATTAGCACACAAAAAAGGGGGTGTATTATTATTTTTTTTTACAATAACTAACAAAACAAAAAAAAAGGGTAAATAATATAAATATATAGCAAATGAATGTTACTAATTACCAGATAAATTACTCTTCTACCTACCTGGATGAGTTGGTGCTAATGGCAGCGAAGGGATAGAAATTGGTTTACGTGTGTACAAGCGGTATACCCCTTCTATATTGTTTTTAGTTTCATCTTTTTTTTAAAATTGTTTTTTTCAGCAAATTATTATCGAATCGACACTAATCGATTAGATTATCAAAACAGTAAGAAAAAAAGAAAAAGAATCAATATTTAAATATTTGTAGAGGGTGCTCAATTTCTAATGCAACGTTCTAGTAAATCGATCACCCAATTTAGAACCACTTGAATTTCGCGAATCGGGCCTTTTTGAAGCAGTTTGGCCAGTTTTAGAATTTTGTAGCTTGAAATTTGCCCTTTGGTTATCTTCAAGTTTCGTCACCCAACATTTACAAAGTTTTTGCCCGAACGATTTTTTTTCGTTTCTCAATTTTTTTTTAATATGCAATCTTCAAGTTTCGTCTCCCAACATTAAATTTTTTTTAATTTAATAAGAAAACTCTTTGGTATACTTACGTGTTTGCACAGTTTTCAAAACAATAAATCGATCCCCCATATTAAACCACTCGACGAGAACACACACACACACACACACACACACACACACACACACACACACACACACACACCTTTTACATAAAGGATTTTTTTATTTATCAATCTAAGGGCAATAATAAATGGTCAAACAATTTAAGAACAATAAATATTCGCTAGAGTACCAACTTAAGCCATATTTGTAAAAAGTCCGTTTTTAAGGGTCTGTGTTTCATATTGTTTTTATTGGTCATCATTATTATTTTTGCTCGCGCATCCAATTTTTATCACGACGGTTGTGTTAGAAAGAGTGGTTTCGTTACAGCAATTTAGACCCTCGACAATCGCTCAAAAATTGAAATCGAATAAAAAATCCACTCAATAAATCTCACCAATCATGCGAAAATGCAAAGATTTATCCGTATTTTTTTAAAATTTAATTTTCGATTTTTGAGCAATTATCGAGGGTCAAAATGGTTATAGCAAAACCGCCATGTGTTTGTTCTAACTGTGTTTCAACTGAAATAAATACTTGATTGTTACAACATCTATTAGTTGTATGTTTATTGTTTTCACCCTTCCCCGCCCTTTTTTTGTTTTGACTGTTGTAAAAATGCGCAAAAATGGATTTCAAATTTCACTTAAGTGATAAAAGTTTTCTCAACCATATTGCATCATTGCCTATGCAATATATGTTAACAATAATTACTATTTTTACTTTTGGCTTCCCAGTAAACCTATAGTTTGCAAATTTTGTTATAATATACCCTTTTCTTTTACACAAGAGTCACCACTTATCAAGGCCCCCAGACCACTAGAGGATAAGGGTTACTGAGTACCAGGTGGTTAGCGAAACAAGACTGTTATGATTGGTAACCATAAGGGAAATTGAATATAGGCTCAGTAAGAATTTATTTACATTGTATTTGTGAAAATGACTTGTTGTAGTCAGCTGGGAAGCAGTCCCGTTATATTGTGCTCCACTGACTGGTATTTCTGTATAAAAAATCTGCTCATGAAAGCTCTGTTTGGTTTCAGGTACACAGAGGAAGAAAGGGAAATTACTGACAGTGGTTGTAGCCAGACGAGTTTTTCTTGTAAATTTTCTGCAGAAGAGAATTATAGATTGGAGTTCAGTCAAGTACCTATCGTACGTATCCTCCAACAAACTGCGTAATTTATTAAAATACAAATAATTTTTCAATAAATTATTTAAACATTTTTCATTTATTTTATGATCAATTTCGGGGATTCTACAGAATTGGGACGAGATTTTGTAGTCGATAAATAAAGTTAAAAAAAAACAATGGTTTCAACGATTTTTTTTTGTCTATCGTAGCTTCCAAATTATGCAGTCGAAATTACCTGAATATTACTGAATTATTAAAAAAAAAAAACTTTATTCGTATTAGCAGGGGAAAAATTTCCACCATTTTGTTTAAGTCGAAACGGAAAATTACTTCCCTTTCGAATTCTCCTGTGTTTTACGATCGTTTTCATTAAATTTTATTTTTTAATTGCTTTAATAAATAATTTTCTACCTTATCGATCTTCGTAATCATCTTAAATATACGAAGAATACGTAGATACGATTGTTTTCGTGTGAAATTCAGTATTACGATTTCCGAAATTTCGTCCCAATAGTGTAGAAGCGTCTCATTTTCTTATTTGTATTTTCTGTTTTCTAAAATTGGTTGACGAAGAGGTCAAGGTTAAAATAGTGAATCTTCTTTTGTACTACTGTAGTTAATTTCAACCACAAACAAGATGGTGGAGACCCGTAATGTTTTCATCGTGTATTAAAATTTGTAATCAAAATATAAACTAGATTTTGTTATTGAAATGTATCGAAATTATAAAAGTTTATGACTACCGATTTGCAAATAATAGTCGTGTGCGATAAAAAGCGTTTCTTTTTCATAGTGATGTGCCTATTTACTTGCCTCCCCACGAGGGCAGAATTAGACACAAGGTCGGTTTTTAATGTGAGAAAATCCAGCTCATCAAATAGTGGCACTTTGGATAGGAACAAAAATTAAAATTGTCTCAGTGATGAAGGATTTCTCCCCCACTGACTGAGAACAGAAAGGGTGAAGTGTAGCATTAGAACAGATACTACACTGTGATTTTGTTTATATAGTTTGCTGCATGAAATTTGCAAATTAATTTATAACACAAAAAATGAAACATAACATACAAAAAACTTAGACATGAAGCCCATAAGAAATTTGAGGGATGGGGATGGGTTCGGGGTCTTTCTAATAGATCTATAGAACGTTGAAGAATACTCTTGGCTGGCACCATTCACCATAATAGCGCATTCACACTGTGGACTTAAACCAACTTAATAAATTCCCCAAGCATTTTTATAAAAATTATGTATATGCGTGCGCGCGCGTGTGTGTGTGTGTGTGAGTATACAATAAAAAAACACACACACAGAAAAGAGTCTTTTTAACGACTATACTATCCTACGGGGCAGGCTCCGAAGTACCCAGGACTGCATGTACCATGCTTTGCAGAAGGAGCATGAATTCAAACCTGTATCCTTGACGGATACATAAACTAGTGTTGTGCACCCACCTCTTATTGAAATCCATTCGAGGCAACCTTCTCCAATCGCATTTGATTTTTACTTTAAGCAAATGTTTAAAGTAAACAGTCAGGCCACGATCTGGAACAGATGATCCCTCGTAGAACTTTTTGAGACGGGTGATCCAAGTCACCATTTTCGTTACTGTTAAGATGACCAGAAAAAAAAACACTATTTTCTCCCCAGACAGCAGTGGATCTATGTTGTCTATAATGTATATTGTGCCAAGGAAAAGCGGACGCTTGGCGTCGATGCGAGTCATTACCTCTTTGACATACTTCATGAGTCACCGAAATCAGCTGCAATAGAAAAAGGCGTGATCGGCCATTTCGATTTGATGGTCATTGCTGCACAGACACCAGGAAGCGATGCTTTTATCTTCTTTGTGAAGTTTGGCAAAGAGGAGCAGTGCGTTCTGAACCAGTCACCAAGGCAGGGAAAGATATATGTAGAAAGTCCCATCCCAGTGCCCAATTCCACTGTCAGCGGATCCCCTCTTCCGATCATCTCAGTTGCTCCCTAAGAGGATCTGAAATGGTACCCACCACGAATGCCCAATGAAGTTTCTTTCTAAGCTGTGAGAGGACACTAGCCCCCGGCACCTCTAAGCATAGCTCGGCACTCGACAAAGAACTTTGATTCATTCCTTGGCCTTCGACTGAGGGGTCGGGTTTTATGCTTGGAAAAGCGCTTCCAACCACAGAGACCCATGGAACGTCCTCCTCTACCGAACGACCTAGGAAAACCAACCTATGACATGTGTATAACATTTGAGATCAGGCAGTCCTAGGCCTTCTTTGCTTGGACTTTGAGTACAGACCTCCATGCGAATATAATCTTTCCCTACAGACAACCGGTAAAGGATGAGCGGGAAGACTTAATGCCTGTGCTCGACATTTCAAGGGCAATCTCCTTTGAATCCAAGTCTCCACCGACAATTCAACTTTGTATTTCTGTAAGTCTGTACTTCGGACTAGTTTTTATCCAGCTGTAGACCCGAAGCAAATACTGAGAACGTAGCTGGGCCATCAGTCCAACTGAATATGCCCGGAAGCACAGATTCACCACTCCAGATGCCCAACCACAGGCAGACAAACTTCTTCATAGCGCCTTGGTCATGTTTTGATGTCCGTGCGGTTCAACACGCACATGGCAAGATCATCAGCGAACGCAGAAACCCTTACTCATGTACCGACATGGAGACCTATTCGATGCAGGACTGGTGTAGCCGCCTCATCCCTTTACTTGTGAAAAAGGGGTTCCAATGCCAGGATGTATAACAGAGGCGGCAGTGGGCAGCATAGATGCACTGACATAGAGACGATGAAAGACTCTGAAAGCCTACCGTTGATCTCCACTGCTACCGTTGGCCTGTGGTACAGAACAGAGACCCACTTATGGAAGTCCGGATTAAAGTGACAGCCCCTAAAAAGATTTCAGGAAACGATGGTCTAAATTGATCAGCGTAGCTTCAGTGTCTTCTTCTATTCCCTCTATGGTCGCGTGGATCAAGTGCAGATTGTCTTGAATCGATCTTCACTTCACAGTGTAGCTCTAGTCCGCTTCGATCAAGTCAATGATGACAGCCTGCAAGTGATTCGCAAGAATCTTTATCAAAATCTTTAACTCTGTGTTTAGCAGAGTCAAAGGCCTGTATTCATCTAAATTTTCCTCAACATTCCGTTAATCTTTCCTCAACAATGTGATCACTTTATTGGTCAACTGCCTGGGAATGGAGCAATGAACAAACCAATGGTTGAACACATCCTTCAGAATAGGGACAAGTATGGGCGATAGCCTTATGTACATTTGGAAGACATATCAAGTCTTAGAGAGTTGTTGAAGCCGACCTGCTTCAAGGCAGTAATGATTTCACACTTCATGACTGGACCATCACAGCTCAAGCCGTCACGAGACAGGGAGAGTCAGTCAAATAGTTGCTAAACTCATTGACCCTGAATCTGGGTAGTTGGATAAGACGCTTCAATAAATGCTCCTGAAATTCCTCACCGATCTACCGTGTCGATACGAATGTGTATCCTTCCAGATCATTTACTTTCCGAACATACTCATCCAAACGCGACATAGAGCAGTCTTATGCTCAACAGGGTCAATTTTTTTTGTTTTTTTTGGGGGGGGAGGAACTTTCATTAAACTATCCTTAACTACGTTACCTTTGTACTGCTCGCTACCGAAGCGGTTGAGATTGTCCTTAGCTAGTGCTATTTCTAGAGATCCCCCCAGCCACCACCCTGATCAGCCTATCGTCTGCACGCTTCATTGCCTTTGCCCTTTCTTGAACGAGGCGTTGGTTGTATTGGACACCGAAGTGTCTAATATAGCTTTAGTGCTAACCCACCACGCACGTCTCATTACCGCCGCCAGTAGTGCCCGGTTAATTATCTCTATAACATACTTCTGGAAGTCTTCAAGTTCCAGTAATATGCTATGAAACTTACTAGTTTAGGCCTAGCGCTTATGTTCTAATGGGCCATAACCAATTTATGGTCCGAATGTCTTAAAGAGTGGAACGTGGGGCAAGATAGAAAGTCTACATCGCCTCTCATAGCTAACATCTGATCCAAGTATGTGCTTGGATGGGAAGGCACACCATCATGCCACATACACATCTCCCGTCTCAGATGATCAAGACATAATCTCTCGAGAAGGTTGCACGAATCCATCAGGTCTAACAGACTGCTATGACACCAATCCGACCCGCTACTCCCACCAACCTTATCTATCATGCAAGGAGTAAGGAGATACCACAACTACAGGTACTGCCATATGCTGAGTAAACATCATACTTGTTTGCCTGAACCTGACAATCCCCGTCCAAAATAAAGTGCGTCTCCTGAATAGCGGCGATATCTACCTTAAGGGACACCCGATCTCTCAGCATGCATGTGGTTTTGCTTCAATATTTCATGCCCCTCACATTAATTGTAGCCAGGTTCAAAGACATCATCGCTAACTTTATGCAGTGTCACACATGAGACTGAAATCCTCGGGAGTGAGGCCCTGGCAGGCCTGACCATGACGGCCCAAGAGCAGTTTGAACATAATTTGTCCATACTATACAGCGCCTCCTACACCCAAGGGAAACGTAAGTTTAAGTGCTCTGTAAAATGAAGGGTGAACATAAAGAGGGGCCTTACCTTTGCATTTCACTGCCAGCTGTTTCAGCTATGGGTGCTTTTATCCACCATCTGGTTTGGGAACACCTTTGTCGTCTTCTCCACCATGCTCCACAAGGCTCTGGTTCGGCTGTTCCTCCATCCTCTCACGAAAGTGATCAACATCAGGCGTCCTTGAACTTTGTGGGGTCTGTAACATTGTCCTGCTGGACATAAACAAATTCCTTTAGCTTGTTATAGAGCTCCTTCTGTTTGGGGGTAGCAGACAGGGTAGTCTGCTTAGGTTAAGAGGTGGTGGGGGGGCTGAAGTTACTCTTCCTTGGAAGTTTCTGTCGAGTTTTCCAAAGGAGTGAGGTTGGAGCTGCATCCCTGCTCTTCTCATGTGTTCCGTCCCTTTCCACTCTTTGCTCTCAACACGAGCCGAGCTGATGATCTCCACCTCAGTCCTCTGACACTGCTTCTTCTTCCGACTCAGTTGGGGAGACCAAGAGCTTTCGTTTTCCCTTGTTGGAGGATGGTGGTCTGGGGTCTTCCATTTTTGTGGGCTCATTGCTGCTGCTGATATCGTTGTTGCTGCTGTTGCTGCCTTTGCTGCTGCTGCGTCTGCTACTGCTTCTGCATCTTCTGCTGCGTCTGCTGCTGTTGTTGCTTCTGCTGCTTCTGCAACTGCTGTTTCTGCTGCTGTTGCTGCATCTGTTGCAGTTGTTGCATCTGTTGCAGTTGTTGCTTCTGCTGCTTCTGCAACTGCTGCTTCTGTTGCTCCTGTTACTGCACCTGCTGCTTTTGTTGCTTCCGTTGCTTCTGCAACTGCTGCTTCTGCTGCTGTGGAAGCTGTGGAGGCAGTTGTTCTGGAGGCTGTTTTTACAGAGACTGCTGTTGTTGTTGCTGCTTCGATTGCTGAGATGGCGGTGGGACAGTGGCAGAGAGGTTGTGGGCTTCCGTTTCCGGCCCATCACCATGCTCCATTCCTCCTTCTTGGCCTCCTCCGCGGTTTGGGATTTCCTCGGTGCTGGGATTGTTGCTGAGATTGCGAAAGTAGCATCAGCTTGCCTTGTCTCTAGAGCTGGGGTTGTCCTGGGAGTTAGGACTATCTTTTGTGTTAATTGGGTATGCGCTGTCCTTTTGAGAGAGCTCTTTGCCATGTGGCCCTGCTTTTGGTAGAACAAGTAGTGCGGGCGATGGCCCTCCACCATTATTGTCATGCTGGTGCCCTTGAAGGTCAGCACCTCTTGTATTGCAAAAAAAAACCCTCTTTCTTTAATCTCATGACCACTGTGTAGTATTCCACACTGCCGAACTTGCTGAAAAGAGATCTCACTATGATCTTGTCTCGAAGCGAAGCAGAGCAAACCACTAGTATCAGCCTGTCGATTCTGACAGTAAATAGATATTTTTCAAGTCGATTGTAAAAAAAAACAAAGTAAAGAAAATCCTCTACGTGTATAAGAGCCAAATATGTGCTAAAATTGAGTACTCTTGCCATATTTTGGGAAAGGAGGTGCAGCTCTTCCTTGACAGTATTCAAAACCTTGTAGTAGATGTTCTTTTCACCTCCTTGCAAACTCTTTCTCATAGAAGAAATTTTGCGGGTCTATAATTAGCCTATCGTTATTTTCATCACAATTGCTTAACTGAGCTTCAATCTCTGATCAAGAACTTCCGCCCGGGGAACTCTATACCACGGGTCTGCTTTCCAGATGACTACAACATGGATATTTTCAAGTCAAATGTAAAGAAGTTCTTGTTATGCCGTCCTCTTAAATGATCAAATTCTATCTGCTTCCGTATTTAATTCGTCCTGCTTGATTTATATTTTGTGATTTAAACTTTTTTATCAGTACTTTACTGCAAATCTTTTTAATTTAAAAATAATTTTAGAATTTTTTTAATAAAAAAAATTATTTTTTAAGGTTTTAAATTTTTTTCATATTTTTATAAATTTTAAAACATTTTTCTTATTAGTTAATTTTCTTATATATTGTTTTCTGTATATTTTTAGTATTTATTGTTTTTTTTTCTGTCCCTTCTCCCTTTTATTCCAATCATATCATCCCCCATATAAATAATTTTATCCAATTATTATCTCAAATTTTTTATCTATTTCTAATCTGAATATTTTCAAAGTCGGTGTTGTTCTTTTGCCTTTACTTTTGTAGAATGCCGACTTTTTTCTTCTTTTCTGACGAGAAACATTTAGCTTCAAAATGCCATGGCTTAAAGAGGTTCCTCCCTTATTCCTCTTTTTGTAACCCTTATTAACTTGATAATGTAATAAAATTCCTATTTAACCTTACCCTTTATCTTAACTTATTCTACTGTTTGCTCCTCTTAACCGGGTAGAGTTGTTAAAACTTTTTATCTAGATAGGTTTACCTTACCATTGAAAATATATTTTTCAACTTAATTTTATTACGTTATATATATATATATATATATATATATATATATATATATATATATATATATATATATATATATATATATATATATAAATAAAAATAAAAATACCAGCGGAGGTTTACGTTATGTTTTGAGAAAAATAGAAAAACCGAATGAAATTATTAAAATAATCAACGTTTCGTCCTTATTTCAGAGGACATCTTCAGGATATTGAAGTAAAAATGCAAGAAAAGAAAAAGTCATAGATCATACGAAAAAGAGAACAGTTTTTGAATCCTACCCATGTCGGGAAGGACAAACATGTGTGCGTATGGGAAGGTTGGGTTGTTCAATGTCTATATATACACTTTTAAAAATGCGTTAAGTAAATATGTAAAAAATTTTTCATCCCATATAACAACTGTCAACAAGCGTACATAGGTGAAACACAGCGAAATTTGAAATTAAGACTTTACGAACACAGAAGAGATATAAGGAATGGTAACGCCCTAAATGCACTCTTTTGCCATTGTGCAGAACACGATCACTCGTTTAATTTAGATCATGCTAAAATTATTAAATACGTGATAGATAGAGCTAAAAGAAGACTTTTAGAATCAGCACTAATATTAAATACTAATACTATTACGCAAAGAAAAGGCTTCTACCATTTAGCCCCTAGCATAGGGAAAATAATAATTAGAGAATAAAATATCAAAACAGATCCTGGCTAACCGTTTTTCCTTAAATATTTTAACAAAATGAATAACATTACGGAAATTTTTTTTACATATTTAACGCATTTTTAAAAGTGTATATATAGATATTGAACAACCCAACCTTCCCATACGCACACATGTTTGTCCTTCCCGACATGGGTAGGATTCAAAAACTGTTCTCTTTTTCGTATGATCTATGACTTTTCCTTAATATGTCCTCTGAAATAAGGACGAAACGTTGATTATTTTAATAATTTCATTTGGTTTTTCTATTTCTCTCTCTCTCTCTCTCTCTCTCTCTCTCTCTCTGTCTCTCTCTCTCTCTGTCTGTCTGTCTGTCTCTCTCTCTCTCTCTCTCTCTCTCTCTCTCTCTCTCTATATATATATATATATATATATATATATATATATATATATATATATATATATACTGTGTGTCAAATTATTAACGAGATAACATTTTTTTGCTAGTTTCATAAACTTACCCGTCGTTTCGTATCAAAAGCTTCGGAAACGTTGGCAATGCTGAGCTGCGCATACTGTGAAATTTTCGTACTGTTCCGCGCAATGTAAACAACTTGCCTTCGTAATTGCTGGATCCACGATATTTGACAAGGCAATTTGCTTCGTTAATAAAATGGGTCGTAAACGTGGTTTCAGGTGTTCTGAAAAGAGCAGCACTATTACAGAACAGCTATCAAAATGTAAAACTACCCTCGAAATATCGAAAATGATAGGAAGGTACCATCAAACTTTGAAGAACTTTGTCCAGGACCCTACAAAGGTACGTAAGAAAGCTGATAAAGGTAAATCTAGAGTTGTTTCACGCCGTTCCCTACTCCAAATTAAACGTGAAATTGTTAAGTACCCTGGGCAGACAAGTCGAGAAGTCTTTGACCAAGCCGGATTGAAGAATGTCTCAAAAAGTAATCGAGTCGCTTTCTGAAAGAAATGGCAAAGTCTGTTAAACCTGTGACAAAGCTTCCATTAAAGCAACATCACATACGAAACCGATTGAAATGTGCAGAGGACAACATGAAAACCGATTTTTCCAAAGTTTTGTTCACGGATGAAGTGCGTATCACCCTTGATGCCCCAGGGATGGGTCCTAGATGGACGACATCGTCATCAGCGTTTAAGGGGCCAACAAGGTGGTGGTGGGATAATGATTTGGGTAGGATTATCGGAGGTACTTTAGTTGGCTAATGGAGAGTCCCAGAAGTCGTAAAAATGACGCCCAATGCTCACATAGCTTTTTTGAAGGAGCACTTTGAACCATGGCTGAAGAAGCAAAGGTTAACGTTCAGAAGAACCATTATTTTTATGCAGAATAATGCTCCCTCGCATGGAGCAAACAAAAATAAAGAGTATTTGCAACAACTGGGGTTCTCTGGACTACGGAAGATGGAGTGGCCTGAGAATTCACCAGATTTGAACCCAATTGAGAACCTTTGGAGTATCATGAAGCGACGCCGCTATGCAAGTGGACGCCAATTTAAGAACAAGGATGCTCCCTAAGAGGTATTGCGAGGAATAACTGTTGACGAAATCACAAATTTGATTTAATTCTGTGGACCAACGTCTTTTACAAGACATTCATAAAAAAGGATCGCATATTCCCTACTAATTATGTCAACGTAGAAATTGTAGTTATTGTGTTCTAAGAACTTTTCCTAGTTTATTTAATGCTTCACTATTATTTCAATAAACAAGTTGGAGTATATTGTCTTTTTTCTCAATCTCGTTTATAACTTGACAAACTGAAATCAACAAATATTCCTATCTTTTGCCATAGTTTCGCTTACACTGCTTTAACTACTTTTATTTTCTGACTGAAGTGGCTGAATAGTATTGTAAGCTCTTTCTGAAAGTTTCATAGATTTTTATTCACTCGTTCTTTAAATATTTTAAAAAAATATAAACGTGTTAATAATTTGATACGCAGTATATATATATATATATATATGATACGCAGTATATATATATATATATATATATATATATATATATATATATATATATATAACGTAATAAAATATATATATGCATATGTAGTGGCTTATCAATTTATTGCGTTATATATATATATATATATACATATATATATATAACGCAATAAATTTATAAGCCACTTTCTATAAAAGCTGTAACTTATTTCATTGATCATAGTTCATCAAAAAGCTTAAAATTCATTTTAAAGTTACTATTGTTTTCGTATTGCTGTAGTACAAGCTAACATTGCCCAACGTAAATATAGTTGAAAAGCTTACTTTATCACTTAACTTTAAAGTGAGTTTATTCCTATGCGATCCGCAATTAATTTGTTCAATGACTGATATAATTCTTACTTGATAAATAAATATCCTTTCTGTTGGGTAAAATTCAATCTAAATTGTTGCAAAAAGAATTCGTCTCATTATATGGGATGAATGTATACTGGCGACAATTTGCCAGAATCATATTTGCTAAGAATATAAGTGTTGTAGACCGGTAAGGCCACAGAAGAAAAATACACCTCAGTATTTAATGAAAACCAAATATATTGACAAGGAAAACAAACACATCACAATAAAAGAAGTGGTTGCACGTCAGTCTGACTACCAAACATGCATAACACCGAGAGGCATATTCTCCCTCCCTCCAGTCTTTAAAGTAACCAGAAAAGATTATTGTAATTCTTAAGATGGGTACCACAACACACTTCGTAAACCTTATTTCCCTCAACAGTGTGATTTTCTCTTCGGATATATAAATTCCGGAGCCTCCCGTTCTCATTTGGAGTGTCGTTGTTATGAGAATCGAAAGTGTCATAAATAGTATCCGTCACTACATCTTCTTTTTCTCTCTTTCAATAGGCCTGTCGGATATTTAATTTACGTCTCCACACCAGAAACTTTTTTCACGACTACGATAATTACAAGCGCGTACGAACACGAGACTCTCCTACTGCAGGTAAATACACAGAATACTTTTTCTTCCGTTCTCCATTAATTTTCCTCTTTAATCTACGTCTCGGGACTGTCTAATTCTTTTGCCCCAACTACTACTGACTATAACACGTGTACACTAAACTATTCTCTCCTTCAACAAGTCGGTATAATATTCAGCCTATCCTTATACACAAGAACACTGTAAGCTACTAACCAGTTTCTCTCGTATACATGCTACTAACGAAGATAACAAATAAAGTTGCTTTTAAATCTTAAAATGAGACTTCCTTTCTTTGTCTTCATTTTTAATGAAATATGAACATTCATAATGTAAGAAGGCAAACATGGCTTTTAACATTCCCAATTTAGACAAATCATGGTGGGCAATACAAAGATTATATAGCTGTAATCATGGCCAACACATGTATAAACTTACCTTAGTTCGTACTAGAGATTTTACAATTCTTCAGTAGATCGGCCAAAACTACTATTTAATACTAAATACTTACGGCCATATTAATGCAGAATAGTTTACACTTATTTGAATCGTCCGAATGTAATCTTACCTCTTTTGTACAAAATGTTTCAATTCTGGGTATATAGCTAAAACAAACTTATACTGTAGACCAACATTCAGTAACTACAAAATCAAACAAAAGTTACTCTACCTCCAAATAGCAAAAAAAAAAAAAAAAGAAAAGAAAATAAATTAAAAAATGTGAATCGGACAAATAGAACAGAAAGCTGTAACAAATCAGGAAGTCGACACTATCAAAGTAAAAAAAAAAGCAGTATAAAGACAAGACGGGAAAGTCGATGAACAGTCCCTCTAAATAATTCAATTTACAAAATTTCCACTACTTATGATTACTACGCTATAATCCCATTGATTAATGTATACCCATTAACCCTTATCCTTGAGTGGCCTCCAGGTCTTGATAAGTGGTGACTCCTTTGTAAAAAAAAAAAAGTAAAGGAAGGACTAAAGTAAAGGAAAGACGAAAGACAGAACGAACAATAAAAGAAAGAATTGCGTAAAGAAACGAATACAAAAGACGGAAGTGACAAAATAAAAGGAAAATATGAAAGAGATGAGTATATGTGCTGATGACACCACGCTCTATAACAGGCACGAGGGGGAACGAATGAACACATATCTAAGGAAATGGCAGAAACACTAGAGGAAGACCCCCAATCTGTACTGAAATGGGGACAAAAATGGATGGTTACATTCAATGCTGTCAAGACTAAGCTCGTTCCTTCAATAGTTACAAGAAACCTCTCAACTACCAATAGCTATGAATAAAGATACATTACCTGAAAATACTTCTTTCAAATTTCTCGGCTTAACGTTCACAGGGAACATGAGTTGGAACAGATATTAAAAACATTGCCAGGGGGCCGCTGCGAGAAAGGTGGTCTCTCACTACCATGCTAGAAGGTTACTTTCGCCTGAAAGTATCCTGTCCCTCTACAAGGCAAACATTAACCCCATGTATATACAGTATTGTCGCCACATTTGCGCAGGTGCATCTGCTACTAGTCTCTCACTCCTGGACAGGGTTCAAAAGTGAGTCACCAACCTGATAGGCTTTCAACTGCCATCTAAACTTCAACCTCTGACCCATCGACGAAATGTTGCATTCCTATGCCTGTTTTACAAATATTTTAATGGTGGATGCTCCGACGAACTACAAGCCCTTGTACCCCTTCGACATAAATACCCCTGACAAACCCAACAAGCAGCAAAATCCCACCCCTTCACAGTTGAGATCCCGAGATGTAAGAAAGCCTTATACTCTAATAGTTTCTTCCCATGAACTGCTAGACTCTGGAACTCCTTTCCAGGTTTCTGCTCCCCCAACTGTACTGACATGCAGAAGTTCATTTTGCCGCTCAACTCCCAACATAGTATCTTTGTAACTTATTTCCCCCGATTGTAGCCTCCTACATCAAAATGGCACTGTGCCTTGTTTGGGGTGAAAATGTAATAAAAAAGAGAGGACGATGAAACTAAGGACGAAAAAGCAAACAGAAAGAAGATGAAAATAAAGAAATAAAAAAGAGATGGAAAGGAAGGCAAAAAAAAAAAAAAAGATTTTTAAAAGAATACGTCGAAAAAAGTAAAGGATGTAAAAAAAAATGGAAAAAAACGGAAAAGGAAAACGAAATTATGACAGAAAAGAGAAAATAAAGAAAGGCTGAAAAAAGACAACAGACGACAAAGAAATGTTCTAATGAACGCGAAAAAAAAAAGGAAGTTGGAAATAATGTAAAGCGAATTAAATGGAAAGAATAAAAGAAAGGAAGACGAAAAACAAAGGAAGACAGAAAGGCAGAAACAACGACAAAAGAAAGGGAAAAGGAGAAGAAAACAAAATTAACAAAGAAAGAAAAGAAAGCAGCTAAAGGAAGAAAAAGAATACGAAAATATAACAAGACAGAGAAAGAAATAAAAAAGAAAGGAAACAAGAAAAAAGGCTGCGTAAAAAAGATGAAGGCGTAAATAACGATCAAAGAGACGGGAGGAGTTAGAATACGGGAAGGTTCAAACAAAGTAAGAATAAAAAATAGAAAGAGAAATAAAAGACATAAATGTTGTAACAAGGCAGGGGTTGCGTATATGAACGAAGAAAGTAGGAAAAAAGTTAGACGACAAGTATATGGAGATAAAGAAAGAAAGTAAAAACGAGAAAAACGACAGAGTTTAAAAACGAAAGAAAGAAAGAAACCTAACAAGAAGACAGGAAAGAATATGATAAAGAACGGAGAAATTAAACAAAAAAGAATTGAAGGGAAAACAGAAGAAAAACGAGAATAACAAAAAATAGTAAAATAGATATGAAGAGATTGTATAAAAACTAAAATTAAAAAAAAAACTAGATAAAAACATGGAAATGAATAAATTAACTATTTAAATAAACAGAGAGAAGAGGCGTGGGAAGAGGGAGAAAGAGAAGGGGGAAGAGAATAAGAGCAAATGTCAGTGTCCATAAAACTACTTTATCTTCTATAGACGATTTCTTCTCTCTCTTTCTTCTCGCGTTCAATAGCGATTATTAATTCTTCTTTCCCTTTTGTACCGGCGAGAGCAGACGTGAAGTCGCAGTTCACACGAAATTTAGTGAAAGAACACAGAAAAGAAATATTAGGCTCAATGACTCTTAGTGTCTCTCATCTATGCCGATATCAAACAGGAAAAACACTTTCATCTTTACCGGAACTTCAAACTTTCATTTTGACTTCACACTAAAGAGAGATTTACGCCTTGTATGACCACACACGCACGCACGCACACACACACACACACACACACACACACACACACACACACACACACACACACACACACACACACACACACACGCGCGAGTGCGTGTGTGTGTGTGTGTGTATGGTCCTGCTTATTTTTCCAAAAGCTCAAGAAATGCAGCAACAAATTAAAAAAAAAAATTCTTAAGATGCGCCCATATAGTTTATGCGTTTTACGATTAAAATGCCATTCTAAGCTTGACCGTGACGGAGGTACGAAAACAGTATTTCAGATTGAAGCGCCACTCATAGACGGATGGACAGATGCTCTAAAATAGATTCTTGGACACTTGAAGGAATAATATGCCAAACGACGAAAATACTACTAGGGCGTTGCAAAAAGTGACACATATTATCTTTATTCCGCTCGAATGGATCAGAGGGGATTGCAAATTGAATTGCTGTGATGATTAAACATGCATTCATGAAGAAAGAACCCCTTGCCCTGGACGTTCGTCAGAAGCAGAGATGCGTTATTGAATTCCAGGGAAAAAGTGCAGTGAGATGATGTTGACTATATGGAAAAATAAATTCTGGGGCATAAAAGTTCGCTTGTTTTAATGGCACCTTTTCCATCTTCGTAGCTCTTAAACTTCTTGAGTAAAAAAAAAAATAGGAGGCTTTACTTTTTGAACCAATCTCGGATTTCTAATTGAAGAGTGAGACATCGACCAGAATTCATTTTCAATCTGAAGCATAACAAATCGACGAAAATGTTATTTCAATCTTAAGCCTGATAAACAGGCGAAAATTCAGTGTTTAACGTAGGCATGATAGATCGACGGGAAATAGTAACAATTGACAAAAAGAGCCATTTTTTTTTCACTCTGTGCATTAAGAAACTTTATCAACTTAAACGTCACAAGTCAATTGACGGACGACAGACTGACAGATAGAACACTATTTTCTTATTACTAGGATACAACGAAAAATGTTAAGTGTATTTAGTTATAATCTTTTCTTATTGGTTGTTGTTTTATTTCATTATTACTTTATTTTGTTTTCTTTTATTGTTTTCCTTTGAAAAAATCGAAAACGGAAATGAATGCAAATCAGATGTGGAGTTGATATCAAGTGGAAATTGTTTGAACTTTCGTGAACAATGAAAGTAAATTATCTTTAGGAAAAAAAAAAAGGATTTCAAGTTTGAAAGGCGGAAAATTGAAGACTGAAAATGTAAAAGTTATGGCTTGATCAAGGAAAAATATGCTCATATACATGTGTATATGTGTGTGTTTGTGCGTATAGATATGCACATATGTGTGCGCAAGCGAAAAATGATGTATATAAAACAGAAACATTTACACGTATACAGATATGTATGTATGTATCTATATATGTATGTGCATGTATACATATACATATAGTTATATATTGTGCTACGTGATAGATTTCAAACATTTCAAACTTCAAACGATTACATCAAATGATTTGAATGAATACCACAAAGATTATGATAATGAAAATTGAACACACCCATTTCCTTAAGTTAAATATGTTATACTGTAAAATTACAGGCATATATATATATATATATATATATATATATATATATATATATATATATATATATATATATATATATATATATATATATGCGTGTGTGTATATTCTTCTTTCTCTCCCTGCCAAACAAGTTAGAAATAAAATTAATTATATAGAAAACACGCATCAAAGCCTATTCAACAATAATAAAAATACTACTCCTGATGACGATCACGCGATCGAAAGCGCCCAAGAAAAAAATGTCCGTCACTACATCACTCTGTTCTATAATACTTCATTTACCAGCAGATACCAAATAGAATTGCTCATCAAGTCTAGAAAATTGTACGAGAAGTTAAGAAAAACAATAACTCTGTTGCATTTAACCAGCTACGCTTGGATAGCGATTTGCTGCACCTCTCTCTCTCTCTCTCTCTCTCTCTCTCTATCTCTATCTATCTATCTATCTAGCTAGATATCTGTCTATATATATAAAGTAGAAAAGGTAAAAATATTGTAGAATTGAATTTACAATATTTTATTCAAAACAAGAAATACGAAATAAAGGTGAAAAGTTCCTTATTCCATGGAGTTTCAAAGATAGGCTCTTCTTCTCAGAGGAAAATTTTTAGCAGAAAGTACGTATAGATAAATATCTATTTTTACTGTTTAGCTCATTTTTTAAAACACTCGAGTAAAAAAAATGTTTTGCAACTTTATATATTGTTCTGGGGTACAAATCACCCTATTTGAAAACTAAGTGGAATCAACCAGTCATATACATACCACTTGTTTTAGAGACTAAATAGAGACATTCATACCATGTTTAACCGCATGCTACTAACACGTTCCTCTCATACCACTTTAGTGGCTCATGTATTCTTTATGATAAATACATATTATATTTTATACACTTTACATTACTTGTGATTTCTTTTTTTTTAACCCCTAGCCACGGGTCTACAACAACTGGCTGATGAGGACGATTCCAGAACTTCCCGAATCAATCTACAATAATTGTTAACAACAACTGAATGATGAACATTCAGGCAACGAATTCACTCTAAAACTAAAACAGCCATTGGAAGACAACATTTGACGACAAAAAGGATTCAAGAAAAAAAGAACACACGCGGATATTCGAAATAATTTTTTCCTACACCCGGGGGAAATTCAAAACTTCAAAAGTATTTATTTTTCAAAAGTTCGGTGAACAACGGGAAAAACTACTTGTCTACGTTGGGGGAAAACCAACAATCGAGCGTAAAAATCCACAAATACGAGATAAAGAACACTTCGAAAAACGGACAGCAATTCTAGTAAAGGATTTTACAAAGACGTCTAGTTTTTACAAAGACGTTCTAGTAAAGGATTTTACAAAGACGTCGTCAAAAAGCCTTATCTTGCTGTTAAAAAAGCTAATAAACCGTAATCTACGAGCTGAAACAGAACTCATAAGACGAATTGTGTTGAGAATTATTATTACGGAATTGACGAGACCAAGTTTTCAGTAAGTACAAAAAATACTTTGTCGTTCTAAAAAGCATGTCTTACTAATTAAGTCTTATGGTTAAAAAAACATTAGCGTTGGAAAAAAGGGGAAAAACACCTGCAAAAATAAATGATATATTTTATTTTATTGGCTAAAGCGAGTATTTGCACAAATAAAAAAAGACGTCGGGTTTTAATCCGATTAAAATAAACTTTTCACTGGTCGAAGAAGAAGTACGACAAATGAAGTGCTAACGAAAAAAAGGACATTCTTTTTCGCACAGATATCGAAAAGAAGATGTAAAAAATAGCCAATAGTAAACAAATGCTATAAACTCTCTTTCACAGATAAGTAACTTTTCTTTTTAAGGAAAAAAGAGGAAAAATGTGTAGGATCAACAAGGAATTGAACGCAGTACCTACACATTATGAAAATTGGACAATCACAAACGAAATCGATTGCTTTCTGTATGAATGCAAACGCCGAATTATTTTCTCAGAAAAATTGCCACACGAGGAAATAAATAGATGAAAGAAATATTCATTAAATAACCAGCTACGAATTTTGTAAAGGTTTTTTTCTATAGAGTTGGTACTATAGGAAAAGTAAATGTATAACCTTACACCCTCTCTCGTCCGAGGGCCAGGCCGCATCCGTCGCTATCCTGGTTCACGGGAGCATACTTGTGATGTACTTCTGGCCGTGTTCGTCGCTCCCAGCTCACAGGACCATAGATGCAACCCAGCAGGGCTACATTCTTACTTGTCTAATGGTGGACCCCTCAAGGGTGACCAGACTCTCACTGGTCACTGGAAAATATCTCTCTGTTGCTCAGGGCACACGAAATGTGCATGACCCTAAGTCCGTGTGGCAACATTGTCAATTTCGGCCGTCACTCTGGCTTTGTGCTGGATCCAGTCTGGCGTCAAGGCATACCTGAAATAAACTGTATCTTCATTCAGGCTGGCAAATCGAGAAGCAAGGAAAAACTCTGGGACATTTTTATATAACGAAACAAAACAATTATTCATAAATCGTTTTACACTTGTTTAGTCGAGTTCCTTGATTCAAGCTTCATGATGCAGGTTGTATACTTAAGTTCCACTAATCAATTTCCCAGCTAAGAACAAGAGCTTTTCAACTTAGCTCTTATGAGGGTTCCCCCCCAGGCGGGGTGAGAGTGATGTGGACGCCTCGAATGCCAGTTAGTAAAAAAGGGGCCCTAACTCTAAAAAGCCAATCGTTTTTATCAAATCAGTAATTCCTCCTTCCACCCTTTTGGAGTTATTCTTTCTTTTTCTTTTAGAGCTTATCTCTCCCAGACCTCAACCCCATCCTGCACTGAGGTTTTTTACTTCTAACCAATTAGGCATGATTAGTCACCCAGGTCGAACAATGCCTGGCGGTGACCCCTAATTTTTGACCCCCATTCTTCATCTCGTTCAACATAGATTTTAAAAACAACCTTTCCGTTGTTGGTAGATTTATTCTCGTTTGTCTTTCTCTTAAAACCCCCACCGCGGCACTGATGTGATAAGCGATAACTATTTATTTCCCATTGAAATATTTTATTTCTTCTGGACATTTTTCATAAACATCTGTTTTTCCTTGACCAATTGACAGCATGGCCCCCTTAACCATACCTCATCCTCTCCCATCTTCTCTTCCTCTATTTGAAAAGCAAGATCATCTGGTGTCGCCAGGGATCTCGTCATAAATGAACGAATTGTGTTGTTTCTGAAAAAACTCATTTTATCATTAAGTAATTCCACGCCGTAAAAAAATGGACGATTTTGCAAAACAAATTTTGGAAATGGTGAAATTCCAACAAAGTCAACAATTAGAACTTGAAAAAATGTTCAGAGAAGAGCAACAATTGGCAATACAGAAAGAAAACGAAGAGAAACAATTGGTAACACAGAAACAAAACGAAGGGAAACAATTGGCAATACAGAAACAAAACGAGAGAAAAAATTAGCAATACAGGAACAAAACGAAGAGAAACAATTGGCAATACAGAAACAAAACTAGAGAAAAAATTAGCAATACAGGAACAAAACGAAGAGAAACAATTGGCAATACAGAAACAAAAGTAGAGAAACAGTTGGCAATACAGAAACAAAACGAGATAAAAAAAAAATAGCAATACAGAAACAAAACGAAGAGAAACAGTTCAATTTAATTAAATATCTCGAAAAAAAAAACGAGGAAGAGAAAAGAAAGAAATGACCGAACAAATATTGGAAAAGCAGTTAGACTTAATGGAAGTCTTCGAGGAAAAACGGGAAAGAGAAAGGAAAGAAACGAATGAAAAAATATTGGAATTGAAAAAATTACATTTAGAGCAACAAAACCAGTCAGATAAAAAAATGGATTTGATAACGCAAGTTTTAGTGACAGCGGAGAAGAAACCAGCACGGCTTTTTCCCAAAATGCGATCTGGTCAGCTATTGGTACATTTCGCTATGCTCCTGAGGAAGACCTTACGTTTGAGGCATATTTCAGAAGATTTGAAGACCTTTTTAAAATTGATTGCAGTGCATGGACGGATCAAAGGAAGGTTCGTTTATTGCTATGGAAGTTAGGTACATCCGAACATAACAAATTCGTGGACTATATTTTACCAAGAAAAACAAATGAATTGTCGTTTGACGAGGCAGTAAAATTATTAATGGAGTTATACTGTCCAAAAAGAAGCCTTTTTCATAAAAGATGGAAATGCATGACTCTTACACGTAAGGAGAGTCAGGACTATACGACATTTGCGTCTATAGTTAATAAGCACTGTGACGATTACGAATTGTCGTCATTAACGGCGGACAATTTCAAATGCTTAATATTCACACAAGGTTTGATAGCCAGAAAAGACGTCGTGCTCCAAGTAAATTGGAATTAGAACCTGATTTGACGCTTCAGAAACTGACTGAACATTGTCAGCGGTTCGTGGCAATGAAGCAAGATTCCCGAACATAGAGGAAGCAGGTATCGCTCACATTAAAAAAATACGCTTCATACTTATTATATTTTATACACTTAACACTACTTGTGTTTTTTTTTCATTTATAACCCCTAGTACCGGTCTACACACACACACACACACACACACACACACACACACACACACACACACACACACACACACACACACACACACACACACACACACACACACACATATATATATTGACAGAAAATCTTTATTATGCTCACCTATACACATAAACTGTCCCGTACGGTATGTATATACCGCGTGTGTTTATCTCATAGTACGCCATATTGGCGTTAAATACTTTAACTCTCATTCTCTATGCATCTGTCTTGTTGCAAATACACATACTTTCTTCTTAATAATATCCGTGTCCGAGTTCTTCTTAGTGACTTTTTCGGGCCGCAAAAACTTGGCGACAAGAACCTCGAATCCATAAGGGAAATACCTAGAACACCACAATCTGGAACGAAGAACTAGAATTCATAAAAAGGACACCAACAACAAACCCACCTCTGCACAAAAAATTGAAAGGATAGATTTATACCAATAATTACACACTGAAATTATCTGACAACGAAGTAGCATACTCAACGAACACAAGTCTTTCGACTGGTACTACGAAAATACCTCATATAAGGCCGTCAAAAAATGATGTAAAGAAACACTTTGTCGGACAGCGGCTATTAGAAAAATGTTTTTCGGATAAGTAATTTTTCGTTCTTGTTAAAATTTTTAAAAAATCTACAAAATGGATGATTTTAGGGGTCCTTTTCGTGCAGATAATAAAAGATTAGACGGAGCAACAGTATCAAATGATGAAAGCTATGATGGAACAACGGAACCTACAATAATAGAAAACTAAAGAAAGGTTTATTCAATAACAACAAAAACTGCAAAAAACCCTCAATAAATTCAACAACGACAAAATGTACAAGGAATCAAGATTTATTTCTCAAAAGCCTAAACAATAACACACACACACACACACACACACACACACTCATAGCAGCACAGTGTTTTCACAGAACACGATATATAGCACTACAAATACCTTTACCTACGTTTCTGATTAAGAAAAAAACGTTTCTTTAAACGGTATGAAGATCTTTTCAACATCGATTCCGAGGACTGGCCTGATGCAAAGAAATTTAGACTAATATTACGGAAGTTAAGAACTGCTGAACACAGCAGAATCGTAGAATTGTACGTTAAATAAAAATACAAATCTAGAGTTCGCAGAAACTGTTAATATAAGAACCTTGCAGCTAATTCTACCCTACACGACGAAGGCCATCAACTCCCCGCATTTCCTCCTATAACAGACAACACGCTATGCAACATACAAATATCTGTGTATGAGGTCGCTAAGCTAATCAAGAACCTTGATTCCAGTAAAGCAACTTGCCCTGACGGCATTCCAATTATAGTGCTGAAAAAGCTTCAACAAGAACTAGCCCCCATACTTACAAAACTGTTTAAGCGTTGCCTTAAGGAGAAGTGCTTCCCAACACCCTGGAAAACCTCATCAGTATGCCCTGTATTTAAGAATTCAGGTGATAAGTCGCCCCCCCTCTCAGTACAGACCAATAAGTCTCCTATGTGTCATGAGTAAGTTGCTGGAATCCATATTAAATAGAGAAGTAGTCAACCACATCAGTAGAAATAACCTTCTTAGTGACATACAATATGGTTTCCGTTCTGCTAGATCTACAGCCGATGTGCTAACGGTTATATCTCATAGGATTAGTGAATCTCTTGACAAAGGATTCCTCTCTAGGGCAATTGCTTTTGACATATCAAAAACCTTCGATAAAGTATGACATAAGGGCCTACTTCACAAGATTTCCAGCTACGGTATTACTGGAAATGTTTTCTCGATCATTAAATCATTACTCTCTGATAGGTTCATAAGAGTAGTGGCTGATGAGCAGAAATCAGAGGCCCTCAGTATTAATGCTAGAGTCCCTCAGGGGTCCATCCTGGGGCCAACTCTCTTCCTGATCTACATCAATGATCTCCCAAAACACATACTTAAATCATTTGTTGATAACTATGCTGATGACACGACAATCTATGGCAACACATCAAAGGCTGTAAATGACAAAGTTACCTCTGATTCTCTCTCCTTTGATCTTGAGCGCGTAGTACAGTGGGGGAAGAGGTGGCTGGTTACTTTTAATGCATCTAAAACCAAGCTCTTATCTTTACATCATCAACGCTGCCATCTGGCATCAATTGAAATGGATGGCTCTCGACTAGGGGAAGCTCCATGCTTTGATAAGCTTCTGGGCTTGACCTTTACTACTGACCTGAAATGGAATACGTACATCATGTCTATTGCCAAGGTCGCTGGAAAAATGGTAGGATCCTTCTACCGCTCCAGAAGATATCTCACTAATGATGCAATTCTCTACTATATAAAAGCCAAGTTTGTCTGGGCAGGGGCTGCTAAAACACTCTATCGTGCCTTGACAGAGTACAAAATAGGCTTCGTGGCTTAGTGGGGGATGCACTTTTCTCTTCCTTGCAACCTCTCTCCCACAGGAGAGACGTTGCGAGCCTGTCTTTGTTTTATCGTTATTTCCATGGCAGGCGCTCGTCTGAGCTCAAACCCCTGATTCCCCCTCGCCGATCTTTCACGAAAAACACCCGTCTAGCTGAAAGCAATGTCAAAAATTTTCCTCACTCTTTATCTGTGCGAAAACCAAAACGTAGATTCCATGAACAAAGCTTCTTTCTTAGAAGTGCACGCCTGTTGAACTCTGTTCCGTCTGCCTGCTTCCCACCTGACTACAACTTGGATGTCTTCAAGTCCAACATAAACAAATTCCTGATGAACCGCCCCTTAAGTAGCCACTTTATCAAATCTCAACATTAACCTACTGTACACGCAATGACCCTTATCCCTGAGTGGCTTCCGGGCCTTGATAAGTGGTATATATCACCATGAGGCGTAAGAGAAAAAAATCTTGATAAGGGCGAGTTTCTTCGCCGCATTATATCGGTAAACAATATTTTAAACTGTTTATTCTTTGCATTGGATAGCTTCAAAACGTATTTTTACACACGTGTTCCATTTTATTATTATATTATCTACAATACCTTTAAAACAGGAAACCAAATAATTATTCATTTAGCACACGCCTACGTTATAAAAAACAAACAAACGCCGCTGAACAACAACTAAAGTATTTTAATTTCATTCATCTTTATTGTTATTTATTTGATTTAATTTATTTATTTAATTTATTGATTTAATTAATTCATTTTAATTTATTCATTACATTCATTATCTTTATTTTTATTTATTTCATTTAATTTATTTCATTTGATTTATTTCATTTAATTTATTTATTTTAATTAATTTATTTAATTTATTTATTTTAATTAATTTATTTTAATTAATTTATTTTAATTAATTTATTTAATCTATTCATTTTAATTTATTTATCCATTCATTATCTTTATTTGTATTTATTTGATTTAATTTATCTTGTCTTAAATTTCATATGATATATATATATTTATTTATGTATTTATTTATATATGTATATACATATATACATATACAGATATATATGTGTGTATGTGTGTGTGTGTGTATGTGTGTGTGTGTCCGCAAATTTTTACCAGAATAGAATACAAATCTCTCGAAAATAATGCGAGCCTGTTTTAAAATATCTCAGTAATGCAGATCTCACATACCACATCCGTATTCTTTTTAAATCTATCTTTTTTTATTATTTAGAAAAACTCTACTATGGTTATATAACCAGAAATAAACTTATATCAGAATGCGTCAATAATTAACTTAATCAAAAGAAAACATTTTTTTAATACTATTTCTAACGAACGGGCAATTATATTTTCAACCTCTTTGCACACCTACACCGGTACACTTCTCTTCCTAATAACGTGAAAGAAGAAAATATGTACGATGATAGTGGTTTTGGCTAGACGAGTGTTTTTAGTGAAAGTTTGGCGAGGGGGGGGCAATAGATTGAAACTCAGACGAGCACTTGCCATGACAATAATGATAAAGCAGAGACAGGCTCGCAGCGTCTCTTCAGTGGGAAAGAGGTTGCAGGGAAAAGAAAAGTGCATCCTCCACTAAGCTACAAAGTCTATTTGGAACTCTGTTATGCAATTCATTGACTGATTATATGGATTAATTATTATAGGTGATGTTTTCTATGGCGTGAGAGAGTTAACCTGTGTCTAAAATTAAACAAGTGAAGCATGCATAGTCTCCCGTGAGTGCACAGTGAACGAGGCATAAAAAATGACTAAGTTCAGCATTTGTCCTCCCACTCCATTTAGCCCCGAAAGTCCCTAGAGAACGTCACATCCTGGTGAAAATGAACAAACGGTGCAGTTTTAGGCCTCAACATACGAAAATTTGAGTTCTGCACCATGCAAAAAAAATAAATGACTAAGCCCATCATTTGCCCTCCCCCATTTAGCCCCCAAAGTCCCCAAGGCCTTAACATATTTAAATTTGAGTTCAGCACCATGCAAAACTGCTAATAAATAGACATACACAGAAGGTTTTGTACAAATATGGCGAAATAATCCCCAAAATTGAGTGTTTTTATTAGCAAAAGAGCCCCTGGGCACACCCAAAAGTTATTGCGAAATATAGACAAGCAAAATTATATAGAAATTAGTTACAACTTTTCATAAAGTTTTATAAAAATCCAAAGCATCATTTTTTTTTTAATAAGCACAAAAGTGTCAATTTTAGCCATTTTAACCTGAAAGGCATCTCTAGTGTGTGTGTGTGTGGGGGGGGGTAGCAACCGTTTTTTTTCCCCGGAAACTCCGTTCTGTTACTTTTTTACTCCTATCATATTTAATATTTGTACAAAATTTCCAAAAATTTCAAGGCATAGTTATTGACAAAAGTGCTGACAGACGAAGGAACGAACAGACGAACGGATGAACAGACAAGAGTGAATTTACAGGTCAATCCGCTTTTTGTCGGGGGGCCAATTATGTTCTTTTAATAGGAGTTTATTAATCGCGATGCATTATAGAAACCTGCACGTTGTTTAATTGTGTTTGAATTTGCAATAAGTGCTAATTCAAGAAATCTCCGTCACGGTTTATTTTAAATAAATTTAACTATTTTTGCTTGTTTGAAATTAAAAGTATGATTATGCTTCAATAAATGAGAGAATAATGCATTTAGAGAATTGCTATTTCTTATACTCTTTTATTTCCATCGAGTCTTTTCTCTAATCTACATAGAGTTTCACCAACGTATATATGATGGCAATTTTGGCAAATAACAGTGTATATGCCTACATTGTTTGGGAGATGTTTTGTTGTTTTTAATATTTTTTTAATAGGTTGTAAGACTGGAATTCCTAGTTTTTTAGTCGATGTCTCCGTTCAGTCTCGAAAGACAAAGGATACCCGCATGTAGGGGTAGCTGCACGTGTACTTGTGAGGCAAAGGTTGCGCATACCGCAACCACACCTCTCCTGAATCGACATTGCTTGAGTCCAGTGGCAAAGAGAAATCCAGGATGACTGGGAACAATGCCGAGAAAAGCGGAGAGCACACAGAGCATCTGTAAGTCCCAAATGGTCACCCATTTAGTACTGACCAGGTTCAACGTTGCTTAACTTTGGCGATTCAACGGGAACCAGTGTGTAAACGTGATTATGCTGCTTTTTTAGCGTGCTGCAAATTATTGTATTATTGGTGTGGTGTGTAGGTAAAAGAACATGTCTGTTTATGAGAGAAATGTCTGGTGTGTATGATTTTTTATTACTTATCCTGGAAAATATCTGTTTGACTTTTTTCTTTGCATTTAGCATAAAATATGTGGGATATTGCCTGGGTTTTAAAGTATTTGTGAGATATTTGAATTCTCCGTCCAAATATTCTGGACTGCAAATTCTAAATGCACATAGGAAGGAAACAATTATCATATCTGTTTTTATTTTGTTATTATGGTGTGAGTAGAAACGTAAATAATCGTTTTCGTGTGTAGTTTTGCAGTGAACTTTGAAGGATAGTTTATTATTAGATTTTATAATAAGTATGTCTAGAAAGGTAATGAGTAATTGTTTTCTGTTTCATAGGTGAACTTATATATATATATATATATATATATATATATATATATATATATATATATATATATATATATATATATATATTTTTTATTCATCCAGCCTTGACAGACGTGTTTTAAATATTATCTCTAGTACTTTTCTTTTAATGATTTGGAATTCATTCCATTTGCGCTTTTTTCCAAGGAACTCTGCCTTTTGGATGATTTTGGACCATTTGGAATTCACCCAGTGGATTGAAATTTTAAATTCGACCGTTTTGGATTTTACCATTTTTGGATTTTTACCCTTCACCGGACTATCCATTCATGTGAAATCTTTTTATTATTTTTCTTTTGCCTCCTGTTCCCCTTACCTCACCCTTTTTTTTTTAACCAAGTAAGATCTTTGACTTACTTGTAGTTTCATTAAATGCTTCTATATGCAAAATCCGATCCTGCATTTTGTTAATTCCTGCCCTCTGATGAGAAGGAGAGTATTTCTTCGAAACTCCGCGGATTAAGGACTATCCACTTATCTTGTGCTTCCTTTTTTAAAATTAAATATGTTTTTAACTCTTTTTCAAGATGTTTTTTAACATATTTTATTAATCATTTGTTCATATATATATATATATATATATATATATATATATATATATATATATATATATATATATATAGTGAATGAATAACAAAAGTCTATATACCAAAGTACATGATGCTGACATTTTACAATTTATTATTTCAATTCAGTTGACATTCACAATTCTTGACAGTATCTGTTTAATAGTACAGATTTAGTCACTTAATTATTATATCAATTAGTGAATGTATTTTGTCCTTAACTCATCAGAAGAAAAGTGCGTTTGTACATGATTAAAATCCGAACATTGGAAGAGAAGCTGGAAATACCACATATGTTTATATTACGCCATTTTGTAATTACATTGAGCTTCTTAAATAAGGATTGGTATATATTATAAGAAAATATAGTATATTTCCACACACGCACACACACACACACACGCACACACACACACACACACACACACACACACACACACACACATATATATATATATATATATATATATATATAATAAAATACGCATTAAGTGCGCTTCAAAGCCAAATACAACGTAATATTAGGAAAATAATCAAATATTGTACTATTTTAATCGGAATTGATTATTGAGATGAGTATTATTTATATTAATTTATTTTATTGCGGACTATTATTCTCATCTTTATTAGTTGTTGTTTCACGACGTTTTCGGCCAACTATTCCTCTGACCTTCGGTGGTAACCGCAACGGATAGAAACTTCGAATCTCCTAACTGCATTCTCAGCAATCACTGCCATCCGTAGTTATTGTCGTCTCACTACGTTTTGGCCAAGTAAACCGCTGACCGGCTTTGGTTAGGATTGAAACCGCTATTTTCAGACAATGCTCATCTGGAACAATAGAGATTCAAGGTCTCTATCAACTGCATCACAGGCCCCGAATGGCGATCAAGGTTGGATTTTTTGATCTTATAAATCCACGTTTATTTATTATCTGATCTTCCATGGTCGGGTCCGTACCGAATGGTATATATATATTATTTAATTGGAATTCATTATTGAGATTATTATATTATATTATATTAATTTATTTATTGCGGACTATTATTCTCATCTTTATTAGTTGTTGCTTCACGACGTTTCGGCCAACTATTCCTCTGGCCTTCGTCTGGTGGTAACCGCGACGGAAAGTAACTTCGAATCTCCTGCATTCTCAACACGAAGGCCACGTTGTAAATTTGGAGAAAGAAGTCTGTAAAAAAAGGAAACAACACATTGAAGATGGAGGATACCTCTGAAATATATTTGTGATAAATTTCAAGCAAGTAAAATATTTGTTTATTTTCCTAATATTACGTTGCATTTGACTGTCAAGCGTGCTTGATGCGTATTTCATTTTATTCAAATTAAAACAACGTTTCTATTGAACTCTCATTCTTTGACGTTATTCTTACGTTGCCCACGCACAGTTCAAACATTTCAAAATACAACCGCTAGAAACAACGCGCGGCTCTTTACAGAGCACTTGATGCGTATTTTATTTTATTCAAATTAAAACAACGTTTCTATATGAACTCTCATTCTTTGATAAAGATATATATATATATATATATATATATATATATATATATATATATATATATATATATATATATATATATATCATGGAAATCAATTACTAAAAACCAGAAAGGAATCGAATTAAAACAATATGGGGAGCAAAAGATTGGAGCTCAGTTGAGCACCATCAATGAAAGTAATGATAGAGTAGAGAGAGACTAGCAATTTTCTTTCTGTGAGAACTGTTTTATACAGATATAATTGTTACATAGTAACTGATCCTATGTCGCATTGCCAGGTGGCGCACGCAACGCATGTGAGACCTGATTATAAGGGTTTCAAAACTAGAGCATACTAGCAGGCGGCCCGGCGTGGCTCTGATGTAAAATACGTTTAAACTTGATAATGTAATTCACACAGATTTCGTATTTAATATTATTACAGGTCCAGTACTATATTGATACTGATATTGTACACAATATATATTAGTGATTTTAAAAGTTTAAAAAATATATGTGACTTCTGTATCACCAGCTAGAATCGAAACTAAAACATATAGCTCCCTGATCTTATTCGTCACCCTTTGGGCTAAATCTATTCGCATTCGCACAAACTTAAAAAAAATATAAACGTAAAAAGAGATATAGCTGTATATTTCCGCATTTTAGTTCAATATATATATATATATATATATATATATATATATATATATATATATATATATATATACATATATATCACGTTTCAAGTATGGAGATCAAAGATTCAAATAGGAGTTTTATAGAGACCGTTTCTCAGAGAGACAATGTCAGTATTATATATATATATATATATATATATATATATATATATATATATATATATATATATATATATTACTAGCAGGCCGCCCGGCGTTGTTCGATCTTAAAATACGCTATGATATTATAATTTATGCAGATTTCGTATTTATTATTATAGAGCCAATTCTATATTAGTTATAATATATATATATATATATATATATATATATATATATATATATATATATATATATATATATATATATATATATATATATATACATCAAGTTTCAAGTATGGAGATCAAAGATTCACATAGGAGTTTTATAGAGACCGTTTCTCAGAGAGACAATGTCAGTATTATATATATATATATATATATATATATATATATATATATATATATATATATATATATATATATATATATATATTACTAGCAGGCCGGCCGGCGTTGTTCGATCTTAAAATACGCTTAAATATGATATTATAATTTATGCAGATTTCGTATTTATTATTATAGAGCCAATTCTATATTAGTTATAATATAATATAATATATATATATATATATATATATATATATATATATATATATATATATATATATATATATAGTAGTGATTTCAAACGTATCGCAATCATAAAGGGAAGACTTAAAATCATGATTAAAAACGCTTAAAATAAATTGAACGTTTAAAATAAAGTTAACGGGGTGAAGAGAAGAGAAGAAAAAAATGGGGGAGTCAGCCGATCGGTTACATACGGGTCTTCAATTACTGACCATCTTATAAAAAGACTATCTTGTGCAGAGAACTCTTTTTCAGTCCTGAGTAGTGCCCAGACATTATTTCATTAAAAAATCTTGAAGACTATTCACGTTCGGTTGAGAAGGCCTTCCCTCTGTAAACAGGAGTGCCTCTTGGGTTTGGGCGTGATTAGTCTCTAGGACTTTCGAGTAATATAACGTTGCCGTATTTTAATCGCTTTACCCATCCCTTCCCCCATACATAACGTCACGCAACCTGATTTTATTTGTACATATTTTCGATTCCCATTTGTTTCTTCTCCAAAACAAATCCCTCGAGACAGCTTTGATAAAGCGAGGGCGAAACCGGTCAGCTGACTCCCCAATTACTTTCTTCTCTTCACCCTGTTGACTTTATTTTAAACGTTGACTTTATTTTAAACGTTTTAATCATGAATTTAAGTCTTCTCTTCATGATTGCATTATATAAATTTTGTACCCCCTCAAAAATCATGAATATATATATATATATATATATATATATATATATATATATATATATATATATATATATATATATACGAAGCTCGTTGTTTGTTTGTTTACGAACAGGCGATTTGAGCACTATAAAAGTGGTGGCGGGTCTCTATTTAAATAGACATTCCGACGATCTATTTACGGGCGTCGATTCCATGGTCGAGTGGGAGAACTGCCGACTGTCAACACGACGGTTCTAGGTTCAATCCTTGGCTTGGGAGAGATGCTAGTCTAGCGGCACTCATGAGCTGTGATACAACGAAACAGGACTGTATGTTGATGACTATATATATATATATATATATATATATATATAGTTTGGCCCATTTAAATGTAACCCAATCTATCTCGAATCAACTTTTTGTTTTAGATTAAGCGTTCCACTTAAAAGTAGCTCGATCGCTCTTATTTTTCTCAAATCAATTTTTTTTTCAGATTAAGCTTCCTAATTTCTTAAAATCGACATTAAAATTTTTTAGGTATAGTGTTTTCACTGCAGCAGAAAATAGTGATTGCTGAAGCCTATCTGGGCACTGGATCAAGTAACCGCAACAGGCGTTCCTGGAAAAATACCTAGATATAAAAAGCACCAGCAAAACGTTCCGTTTCGAGCTTGGTATGAGCGAAATAGGCTCTATCGAAAACATGAAGTAAATACCTAAATTAATCCGGACGCCAGAAGTTGTCAGTGATATCCAACAGCGGATTTTAAGAAATCCACAAAAGTCAACTAGAAGACTTTCCCATCGAGTCGGTTTATCACGAACAACATATCAGCGTGAGCTGAGAGCATACAGAATATTATGTGTTCAGGAGCTGAAGATGCCTGACAAAAATAAACGTCTTCAGTATTGCAGGTGGCTGCGGAGTATGGTTGAAGAAGGGTACATGAACACATTGTTGTACTTTGTGTCGGACTAGCTTGGGTGCCCTGCGTTGCCCGGGGGTTTGGAGTGGTGTGTTGAGCAAAAGAAAAAAAAATTGTAGCAGGTAGGAAGGCTCGAACGGTGACGCGAAGGCGGAAAAGAAAGTGGAGGTATGTGTAAGGATGTTGGTTGAGCAAAAAAAAAAAAAAAAAAAGGGAAAATTGCGAAATTGCGAGCGCAAAAAAAATGGTAGTAGGCAGGCAGGCTCGAACCCGTATCGTGAAAAAGGAAAAGAAACTGAAAAAAAAAAGTGACGCGTTAGCTGTTGCGTCCATCGCCAAACCGGAAGTGACGCAAGTTTAAATTTACTTTTTCCCTTGACATTAATGCCTGAGTTATGATAGAATATTTGCTGCAAGGCTAAAAATTAAAACATGAAGCGATAGCTATTACGTTACGCATGCATATTAGTAATGCCGCCGTTCGACCCTCATCTGGTAAATTCCATTATTTTTAATTTTCACACTTTTACCTGATCTTCCCCGGCTAAACCCAATCTTCGAATACCCTATATCTTAAGTTTCATGTCTGTAGACCAAAAACTGACAGAGGAGTTTAGTAGGCAAAATTTTTTAATCAAATATATACTCGCATATATAAATAAATATGCAAATTAGATAGATCTTTTGAAGATGAGTGCAATTCCACGACCCATATATAACAAAGTTGTATTTTCTTATTAAATAAGTAGAAAAAAGAATTTATAATATGAATATCAATACACATGCGCCCACACACACGCACACACACACACACACACACATATATATATGTATATATATACACTCCTATAAATTCGGTTTCTTTTTTTGCTTTTGTTTTTTGTGTGTATTAATATTCATTGCTTAGTGAGTTCATATAGCCTTTTTAATCTGGATAATGTTTTTGTTTTAATAAATATATATTTCTCTATTAATCTTTTTGCACTTTCGAATTTGAAAAGTTTTTTATAATCTTTTCTTATCTTGCAAATTTTGCTCCTATTACTATATATACTAGCAGTTCAGCACGGCTTTGCTCGGGCCCCATGTACTCTTCATGACCTGCCCTACATGTGAATACACATTATGTAAGATTTCAAATGTTTAGACCAACATTTGTTAGAGTAATTTCGTAGAGACCAGAGAGGTCAATTTTTTTTACTATCACAATTTTGACCCCTTAACATTTATTATTTTGGTCTCAAATAAAAATACAAAGTTTTACCCATATCCAAGTTGCCTACATGTAAAATTTCAAATCTTTAAACCCAAAAGTGGAGAGGAAATTTGGTAGAATCTGCAAAGATCGACTCTTTCAACTTTGACCTTTTGGAAGCAAA
>NC_136500.1:112072141-112094641 GCF_053919585.1 Euprymna scolopes
TTTTTATTTTTTATTGTTTTATTTTTTATTTACTTATTCACTTTTTTTTTTACTCTTCTTAATATAATAGACGCTCCATTTCATAAACATTTACCTGTTTCACTGACTCGTGTTTCTTAATTTCACCGTTTTTCCGTTTTTTTTGTAAACCTTAATTTACTTGATTCTTCCGGCCTTGGCAGACGTGTTTTAAATATTCTCTCCAGTGCTTTTTCTGTGCACATTTGAACTTTTCTTTTAATAATTTTGAACTCATTCCATTTGTGATTTTTTCCAAGGAATTCTGCCTTTTGGATCATTTTGGACCATCTTCCAGTTACGCGATTCCTTTGGAATTTACTTGTTGGATTGGAAGTTTTTAATTCGACCGTGTTTGGATTTTACCATTCTTGGATTTTTTACCCTTCACCGGACTATCCATTCATGTGAAATCTTTTTATCATTTCTTCTTTTACCTCCTACTCCCCTTACCTCACCTTTTTTTTACCAAGTAAGATCTGTGACTTCATTAAATACTTTTACATGCAAAATCCGATCCCGCATTTTGCTAATTCCTGCCCTTGATGAGAAGGAGAGTATTTCTTCGAAACTCCGCGGATTAAGGACTATCCACTTATCTTGTGCTTCCTTTTTAAAATTAAATATGTTTTTAACTCTTTTTCAAGATGTTTTTTAACATTTTTTATTAATCATTTGTTCATATTATAAGCTCCATTTCCTTTTCGGTTTTAATGAGCTTTTACATCTGGTTGAGATTACTTTATTCTTTAATATTTATAATATATTTTAAGTTTACCATTTTGATTACCTTGGTAAACGTATTGTAGTTTATATATATATATATATATATATATATATATATATATATATATATATATATATATATATATATATATATATCGGCTAAATACGGACCAAAATAAAAAATGAAAATAAAGGTTAGCTAACCAGGTTTCGTTCTTCACTTATCAAAGCTAAATCAAGGAAAATACTATTTAAAACAAACAAAAAAGTCATGAATATGGCGGGGGTAGAAAAGAAAAAAACAGAAATGAAGGACTTTCTTCTTGGACTGAATTTAGTCTCTATGTAATTTTTTCCGTCGTTTATTTCTGTTTTTCCCCTACCCCCCGCCATATTCATGACTTTTTTTTTGTTTTAAATCGTATTTTCCTCGATTTAGCTTTTATAAGTGAGGAACGAAACCTGGTTAGCTAACCTTTATTTTCATTTTTTATGTTGTAAATTCATTGTGCTTTTTGGTCTGTATTTAGCCGTTATAAAATTCTGTACCCCCCGGAAAATGTTCAAATATATATATATATATATATATATATATATATATATATATATATATATATATATATATATATATATATCTGTATCTATATCTCTCTCTCTCTCTCTCTCTCTCTCTCTCTCTCTATATATATATATATATATATATATATATATTGTTAAGTTTTGAGACAGCTTTGTTACAGTGTAACATATGTCAGGCCTTGCTGCGGTCATCAAGTAGATGAGGCTTCCTACCATTTCCCTGTATATTCGGTTATCTATGAATTTTGTTTCGGTTCCTATATTTTTATTTATGTCCATTTCGACGAGAGTTGAACGCGGCTTACAATCTTGCATTCCGAACTTAGCAGAATTTTTTCAATGTATCGTGATTGGTTCATAGTTATAGTTTCATTTTCACAGGTAAATTTTATACCGAGGCACCATGACAGTCGTCCAAGATCGGCCATTTTAAATTTATTATTTAATTCATTTTTAACAACTCTTAAAGTGTTGTCACAGTTTGAGGCGAGTAATATATCGTCAACCCCAAAACCAAAATCAACAATTTATTATCTACGTTTTTGGTATACATGCACGCGTCTACGGGACATTGTTTGAATTCCTGTTCTATTAAATAATTATGGAGTGTTAAATTCCAATTGTGTGCACTTTGTTTTAGTCCATATAACGATTTATTTAATTTCCACACCCAGTTTTTATTTTTCATTTTAAATCCCTCTGGAGGGTAAATGTAGATTTCACAGTCAATCGGAGCATTTAAATAAGAATTTTTTTACATCCATTTGATGTATTTTTAAATTGCATTGAGTGGCAAGTTGTAATAAAATTCTAATTGTCGTTAAATTTGTCGTTGGTGAAAATGTTGCACAATATTCCACTCCAGGAATTTGTGAAAAACCTTTCGCAACAAATCTTGCTTTAAAAGTTTCACTGCTAGAAGCTGTGATTTTTTTTGGATAAAACCCAGCGTGAAGAAATTATATTTTTATCTGTTGGTTTTGCCACTATTTCGTACGTGTTATTTTCAGATAAAGCTTTCAATTCAATATATATATATATATATATATATATATATATATATATATATATATATATATATATATATAACGTGTGTGCGTGCGTGTGTGTGTGTGTGTGTGTGTGTTGTGTGTGTGTGGAGAGGGATACAAACCAAGTTATACGTTCATCAAGATTTCCTCGGGCTGATTAAATTGAAAAAAAAAAATAACACTACAATAAATTTCTTTAATTTAACCATCTCGAGGAAGTCTTGAAATAAAGACGAAACTTGACATCTTTGCTGTTGCGATCACCGCCAAGCCGGAAGTGACGTAGGTTTTAATTAAGGCTAGACAATCGAAAAGAAGGGATGATTTTCGAAAATGTCGGTGAAAAAAGCGACCCCTTCTTGTAGAAAAGTGCCAAGTTGAGGGTGAAGAAATTAATGTTTTTAGTCAATTTTTCGGTATTTGTCGTCTCTAGGGTCAAATTCCAAAACGATACTGATCTTGTGAAAATCCGACGCCTATGTCAAAAGTTTTAGGCAGACATGCAAACATACATACATCCATTTATATATTGGTAGCTCAAATTTTCGACCCTAATCGATTAAAAAACTTGCCCTATTTCTGAATATCTTTTATGTAAAATTTCAAATGTATAGACCAAAAATTGTCTGAGTAATTTGGCAAAAATCACAGAGGTCAATTTTTAAAAAACTTTGACCCCTATTATGACCCCTTAACATTTACTGTTTTCAGCTCAAATCAAGTTATTAAGTTAGATCCATGCCCAAGGAACCTATATCTGAAATTTCAATTGTTTAGACCCAAGATTGGCGGAGGATTTTGGTAGAGTTCTCAAAGGTCAAATTGTTGAACTTTAACCTCTTAACAGTCAAATTTCTGGCCAAAAACGGTTTAAAAGATTTTTCCAAATCTCCATACGCTGTATATCAAATTTCGAGTCTGTAGACTGAAAATTGACAGAGTTATTGTGTAGAGAAATGTACACACACACACACACACACACACACACACATATATATATATATATATATATATATATATATATATATATAATTTGAAAATAACAATTGATTTTTGCCTCGAATCTGAGTGACAACAAGTCTATCGAGATTTCGAGCTTTTTTCGTTCATTTCAATGATCGCTGCGTTATTGCAAACATTGTTTGCTATTGATTTGTCGTTAGCAACGGAACATGGTATTCTCCGGTGTCTGAGTTGCAATGAGCTTCCTAAATATTCTATATGGAGGTCAGATTGGTACTCTCTTTCTCCTCGATATTTCAATATCTTCACGCCAATTTCGTATGGCGTCAATTCATGGCATTTCCGGGAGTTTAAGCTCCATTGTATTCGTATTATGTTTAAAAATGTATTTTAGTTCTATTTCTATTAAAACTTCCCTATGTCTGATAAACCTTCGTTGATTGGTTTCCACAATCAAGCATTTTCGTTCATACGCCGCTTATTATTATTATTATTATTATTATTATTATTATTATTATTATTATTATTCAGCTTAATCATATATCGAAAATAGTGAGAAGTATTTCAAGTCACTTTCAAGCTGTTTATATACTTTTTACACGCCCTCCCATGATACACACGCACAGAGGCACACACAGAGACATAGACACACATATACATACATATTCATATTCGCTTTATGGATATAGTGAGAGAGATAGATAGATGAAGAGAAAGAGAGAGAGAGAAAGTGTGTGTGTGTGTGTGTGTGAGAGAGAGACAGAGAGAGAGAGAAAGAGAGAGAGAGAGAGAGAAAGAGAGAGAGAGAAGAACAATTAACAATTGCGCTTCCCTTCCAACTGACTTCCGGATTTATAAACGCTTTGTTCTGTTACTTTGTATACGTGGTTCAAGTCCCTTTCTTCTTTGGTTTGACCATTTTACACACACACACACACACACACACACACACACACACACACACACACACACACACACACACACACACACACACACACACATATATATATCCTTTCATTAGAAACTCAGTTTTTCAGTTTCTTTGAAGTACAAAGTATTTATGATTTCCTTATAAGATCCTTAAGTGAAAATCAAAACATTAATGATCATGCTCGGAAGTTTTTTGAACATTGATTCTTTTCACCGCAATCGTTAATATATATATATATATATATATATATATATATATATATATATATATATATATATATATATATATATATATATATATATATATAATAAAAGCAATTTTTTCCCTATTTCCTTGACCATTAAATATTTCATACAAAAATATTCATATAATATTTCTTCAATTTACCCGAATTCACGTTATGCGTTTCCAGAAGATATGCATTCGTTTCGTTCCTTTTCAAAATATCTTACATTTACTGGGTAATCTGCTTCCCTCAATGCAGTGATTTACAGAGAAGTTGCCTACCTTTTTCGCTCTTGTATTCTCTGTATATACTCTTACTTTTCAACTAATCGAAAACTGTTATTAATAAATGAACTTTTTTTCTGCCAAATCGTCGCCGTTTTATCGCAATTTTTCTCATTTTCTACATACTATAGAAAATTTTTAATCTAAATACACACCCGTCTATTCTTTTCAAGTACTCTTTCTTTTTCTGTACATGTTTATTTAATATTGGAATACAGTAATAATGGTGTATAATTCTAATGTATATATACAAAACACCGCAACTCATGACTCCTTGCTCTACGTATCGTATGTATTGGATTTGTCTGTATTTAGTCATGTTTAAATTTTTTTATGGTACCCATCATCATCATCATCATCGTCATGATCGTTGAGAAATTCTGCCGTTTTAAACGCTCCTTCAATTCGAACTTTGCTCAAAACTTCGCAACTCATGACTTGGATTTGCTTTTATTCATGCCTAAATTTATTTAATTGTAGCCATCATCGCTATCTTCATGCAACTCCCGAATTCGATATAATCTCCAGCCGTCCTCACTATGTCTTGTTATTGGATCCACATTGTTCTCTTAACTCTAACCTAATTCACGCGCAAGTCGTGATGTTGCAGAAGAACAAAATGAAGAACGCGAGATTAAACGTGGCATTAGGAAAGACAGAGCAATCAGTTATATATTATTCCTTAATTGGAATTCATTTTTGAGATGAGCATTGTACATCAAGTCTGTTGCCAAGGTCGTTGGAAAGATGGTGGGATCCTTCTACTGCTCCAGAAGATATCTCACTACTGATGCAATTCTCTATCTATATAAAAGCCAAGTACGTCCAAGGATGGAATACTGCTGCCATATCTGGGCAGGAGATGCTAAAAACAGCCTATCCTGCCTTGACAGAGTACAAAATAGACTTCGTGGCTTAGTGAAGGATGCCCTTTTCTCTACCCTTCAGCCTCTCTCCCACGGAAGAGACGTTGATAGCCTTTATTTCCATGGCAGGTGCTCGTCCCCCCTCGCCAATCTTTCACGAAAAACACCCGTCTAGCTGAATCCACTGTGAAAAATTTTTCCCACTCTTTATCTGTGCCTAAATCGAAACGTGGATTCCATGAACACAGCTTCTTTCTTAGAACTGCACGCCTGTGGAACTCTGTCCCGTCTGCCTGCTTCCCACCTGACTACAACTTGGATGTCTTCAAGTCCAACGTTTACAAATTCCTACTGAACCGCTCCCTTAAATAAACACTTCATCAAATCTCCACACTAACGTACTGTACTTACAATAACTCTTATACCTGAGTGGCTTCCGGGCCTTGATAAGTGGTGACCACCGTGTAAAAAAAATATATATATATATTATATAATTTATTTTTATTCGGACTAGTATTCTCATCTTTATTAGTTGTTGTTTTCATCTTTATTGGTTGTTGGTTTTTCAGATGGGCATTGTCTGATTATAGCGGTTTCAATCCTACTCAAAGCATGCCAAAGGTTTATTTGGCCAAAAACGTGGTGAGACGACAACAATTATGGATGGCAGTGATTACTGATAATGCAGTTAGGAGATTCAAAGTTCCTATCCGTTGCGGTTACCACCTGACGAAGACCAGAGGAATAATTGGCCGAAACGTCGTGAAATACAACGACCAATAAAGATGAAAACAACAACTAATAAAGATGAGAATAATAGTCCGAAATAAAAATAAATTAATATATATATAATGCTCATCTCAAAAATGAATTCCAATTAAGGAATAATATATATACCAATCGGTACGGACCTGACTATGGAAGATCAGATAATAAATAAATGTGGATTTATAAGATCATAGAATCCAACCTTTATCGCCATCGGGGCCCGTGGCGCAGTTGATAGAGACGTTGAATCTCTACGGTTCCAGATGGACATTGTCTGAAGATGGCAGTTTCAATCCTACCCAAAGCATGCCAAAGGTTTACTTGGACAAAAACGTGGTGAGACGACAACAATTACGGATGGCAGTGATTGCTGAGAATGCAATTAGGAAATTCAAAGTTCCTATCCGTCGTGGTTACCACCTGACGAAGGCCAGAGGAATAGTTGGCCGAAACGTCGTGAAAAACAACGACCAATAAGGATGAAAACAGCAACTAATAAAGATGAGAATAATAGTCCGAAATAAAAATAAATTAATAAGCAATCAATAACTCTGATACAAAATTATTCCATCAGTGTTCAACATGCGGCAAATACTTCAGAGCCTGAATATATATATATATATATATATATATATATATATATATATATATATATATATATATATATATATATATATATATATATATATATATACATACAGTAGTTAGCAAAAGTATTTGGTACATTGGTCTTTTTCGTATTTCTCAAAAAATAGCAAGTTAATTTGAATGAAATGTACAATCAATCTTTGGACAGATGTTATCTATCTAAAAAAATAAAACTTAAATGAATATATGCTTAGTTGACAATTATTTATTAACGAAAAATCAAATTACTCATATGCAAAAGTATTTAATACACTCACTAATATTTAGTTTTATATGCTCTGTTCTACCTTACAGCTTCCAAAAGATTTCCATAATTGCCTACTAGTTTCTTACAAGCACATGCTGGTAGTTTCAGCCATTATCCTTCGCAAACTTTATTCAATTCCTTGTTATTCTTGCAATCTCTTGCACGCACCTTTGAATTCAAAGTTTTCCATAGATTTTCGATGGGATTTAGGTCGGATGACCTTCTAGGCCACCATAGAAAACTAATCACATTATCCTTAAACCATTTCATAGTTATTTGATCATTGTCTTGCTGGAAGATAAAGTTACGGCCCAATCCTAAATCTGTGACACTCTTGAACAAATGTGTTGAGAAAAAAATCTTCGTGTCTTTTGCTACAGTAATTTTCCCTTTTATGCTTTCCATTCCTCCAACTCCATTTGCAGAAAAACAACCCCAGATCATAAAACTTTCACCTCCTCATTTTCCAATGGGAATGGTATTAGATAGTTTAAATTCTGTGCCATTTTTCCTCCATGCACTTATGCACATGTTTCTTTCGAAAAGCTCAATTTTTGTTTCATCTGACCGAATAATTTTGTTCCAAAAGTCATCCGATTCAAATTGATATTTATAAACAACCGATCTTTCAAGTGTCTAGGATTCAACATTGGAGTCTTTCTTGATGATCTATAATACAGGCCTTTACGATTAAATGATCTCTTGATTGTGTCCTTGTTTACTTCAGTACCTGCTTCCTTCAATCCTTCTGAATTTCTGAACGAGTCAGAAATGATTCTTTCTTCACATTACGAGCAATGTAACGAACAGTAACATAATTTAATTTACAAATAAATAAATAAATAAAATAAAAAACATAGTCGACCATTTCTTAGAAGATTTTTTTATATTACAACCCGTTGTTTTCCACTTTCTCACGACAATCCCAATTATACTCACTATCAAATTTAGTTCTGAAGCTATTTTTCTATATCCCTTTCCATCTTTATGCCTGCCCATGATTTCCTGGTGCATATCATTAGTCAATTCCTTTGTTTTAAACATTTTAAAAGAATAAGGAAAGAGGCAACCTGCGCAGTGTCTAGGAGCTGTTATCAACTAACCTGAAAGGAACGGAACACTAGGTTGCCTTCTGATTGGTTGAAATATTGTAACAAGATGTAATGACTGTATAAAATGAAATTTCAGTGTATTGTCAACTAAGTATATCTTCATTTCTATTTTATTTTGAAATAATATGTGTCCAAAGATTGAGTGTAAATTTTATTCAAAGTAACTTGATATTTCTTGAGAAATACTAAAAAGTACTAAATACTTTTGCTACCCACTATATATATATATATATATATATATATATATATATATATATATATATATATATATATATATATATACATATATATAAAGCTGAACGTCTGTGTGTGTATCTGGTCACGAATAGGCTCCTATATGGTTGACTATTATAGAAAACTGATCACATATAATGATAGAAGATGTATCGAGACACAGGAATGGGTATGTTTGATCTGGCATAATGATGATTCATTAAAATTGTGGTCCACAAAGAATGGAAATAAAAAATTAAAAAAAAAAAACGTTTACAAGTGTTTTTGATATAGATGTACATAATAATACTTTGATAAGTATGTTTTAACTTAAATAGGGGTGGTATAATAAAATTGTGGAGTCTGCGTTCGCGCCTGGCCTTCATAGAATGGAAATAAGCACAAACTTTAATAAAGACTTTTCATATCTATCTGCGTAAGTATACTTTGATAAGTATGTTTCAGTTTGAAGAAATATGGTATAATAAAATTATGGGGTGTTTGTTCGCGCCTGACCTCCATAGAATGGAAATATGTCACAAAGTTTAACACGGTTTTTTAATATACATCCACGGAATATTGTGATAAGTGTTTCAGTGTGGACAAGTATAGTATAATAAGTTATTTCGTTTAGAAAGTAAATTTTATTGCGTTTAGTAACAATTGTATTTTTCGCGATTTTTGCTCCACGAACCATCCTACATTGTTGTCTTGTTTATTTTGCGATTTAATTGATTAGGATATTGTAGACTTGATGTTTGTCTATTGATAATCATACGGTCCTATTGATCAGGTATTTAATTTGATCTATTTTTTTTTATTTACAGGCAATATATATCAAGCTCTTTCACATATACATTTACGTTAGAAGAGAAAGGGAAGTGGAAAGAGGGCAACGTAGAGAAATGCGGAGAGAGATAAAGAGAGTGGGCGTAAAAGGTGGAGCGAAAATCGAATGAATTGTTTTAAAAAAACAATTATATTTAAAAAGGAACTCATGTTTGAAACACTCGATAATTGTTTAAGATTTAACTGTTAGACCAAACGAATGTGAAATTGTTTTTAATAAGTATTGCTTTTTATTTAAAAAAAGATGAAAAAGAAAAAACCTGTTCAATTTCCTGAAGATAGATATTTTATTATTCAAAAATTTGAAACAAATCTCAATTTTATTTTTAATAAATAGCAATTTTTACTAAAAACAACTTCACACTCGTCTGGTCTTTCTAACTTTTAAATCTTAAACAATTATATTTATTGTACCTATTTACAATGCCTCCCCACTAGACGACCTTTGACCCATTGCACCAGTATTTATTGATTAGTCTCTTTTTCTTTTTACTTATTTCCTATCTCTTTATCCTCTCTCTCTCTCTCTCTCTCTCTCTCTCTCTCTCTCTCTCTCTCTCTCTCTCTTTACGTATTTCAGTCCCTTTTTTATCTCTTTTTTAAATCACCTTCGGCTTACCGCACTACTTTTCTCATCAATCGGTCTTTATTTAATAAATTAGCCATTAGTGACGTCATCCAGTGTGCAGAATGCATTTTATGACGTAATATTGTGTGCGCGATGACTTTCATGACCTTATGCCCGTCTAACCTTATCCATTATGCATGGTGACAAATAAGAAATCAAACCTTAAACAAGATCTGCAGAAACATAATAGACGGCCTGTGGCCCGTTACGTCATCTAGTACTGTGGTGCCCAACCTGGTCCACATAGACTATCAATGATCCACAAAATAATTTCGGTCGTCCACAGCCAGATTTAAAAAATTATTTTTTTTGGAGAAATTGTTTTCTTTTTTGTTAACCTTAAGTATTTTTCACTTAAAAGTCATTTTATTCCAACTTTTTTTACTTGGCAGTCACCACTTATTAAGGCCCGAAGACTACTCGAGGGTAAGGGCTAATGAATGTAAGATTGTTGTTTAGTAATTGTTAACGGTATGAATTGGGTAGAATTTGATTATTCATCAGGACGGCCCCTGGCTTGTAGCTTTGTGTCTGTTTCAACGTATATATATATATATATATATATATATATATATATATATATATATATATATATATATATATATATGTGTGTGTGTGTGTGTATATATATATATATGTGTGTATATATATATGTGTGTATATATATATATGTATATATATATGTATATATATATATGTATATATATATATATATATATATATATATATATATATATATATATAACAGTTGTCGTGAATGAACGTGAAATAAAGATTAAAGTAAATAAAACGATTTCACTTAATTATTTTTCCTTCTCTAAAATATATCACGACTGATCATTACATTTGCATATTTTTATGAAATAAAAATCAACTGTTTTGTTCTTTTAAAAACAATGAAGTCTTTTTGGAAATTTGAATAATCCTTTATTAAAAAATAATTAGAAATTCACAGAAAGTGTCTTATATAGTTTGGGGTTCATGGGGCTAAAAGGTTGGGTAACCCTAGTCTAGTCTACCTATAAAGTATTCCCCCATCTGGCTCGCTTTCTATTTTGTCTCCCTTATTTATCTTTCCTCTTCCTCTTCTCTCTACTTCTCCCGCTCTTTTTTTTTCTCTCTGGATATAGATATAGATACGAGACGACACATAACCCATTGGGCAGGCATTACTAATACATATTATTAAATATATATTTCTTTTTAATAATAAGAATCACCGGTAGTCTATTTTCACTGCTTAATGGATAACGTCATCTATTTGTTACTTTTTTTTTACACAGGCATCACCACATTATCAAGGCCAAGAGGCGACTCAAGGATAAGGGTTAAAGAGTGTACAGTAGAAATTGGACAATATAGTAATCATTAGTCATGAAAATTTGGTAAATTTGATAACTTATATGGAACGGCTCATCAAGAACTTATTTACGTTAGACTTGAACACAACCATATTGTAGTCAGCCGGAAAGCAGGAAAACGGAAGACAATTCCACAGGCGTGCAGTTCTAAGTTACTTCCCCATTTATAGCGTCTCAAATTGTTTTAGTGGATGACGTCATCCGTTTGTGACTGTAATAGTTTCAAGGACAAATAGAAATAGTTCTTTTATAGATAGGTGCACAATGGAAAGTTTTTATTTGAAAAGAATGGATTTAGGAGAGAGAAACTAATATTATTTTAGCTAATTGTTTACTTCTTAAACTTAAACGATATGAGTGACGCATACAGAGATAGATACGAGGTAATATTCCGCTTAACTTATTTCTACATTGCGGGCGATTCATCGTGCGCATAGCTTCTACGGATAGAGTGATCTAAAAAACGTGACGTCATTTCTCTGCCCTACCTTTACGTCCTCCATCTTTCATTCAACTTTGGGAATGGTTCTGTCTTACAGATCTTAGTTACTATCCACTCAGTGTGACACTTGTCAAAATCCATACTCGCCAACTTAATCGCTACTGACGTAGGGTACCCATTATGTACATATTATGTACCTGTTATGTAAAAGTGATGTCATCAAATATGCAACAAGATAATAAAAAAAAAGAAAACAATATTCAAAGACGTTGAGTAATAGATAGGTGAATTAGATAGTTTTCTTATTTAATTTATCAATTCAATCTTTTTAAAATGCAATTGCGTCATACAAGAAAGAAAGATTGTTTCTGCTGAAGTATTTCAAATAGCATCTATTGTTTCACGCAATTTGAAAAAAATGTTGACAAATAATATTATATCTAAAAAATAAATAAATAAAATGAATTGTTTAAAAATTGTTAGCCGCTTAGCAGCTTTGAGAAATATACACCTCTTAAAAGTGAAATTAAAACAATTCAATTTCTTTTTTTAGAATTATAAAAACGCCTTGTGCTTGTTTCGCCCTGCTAAGACAGCATTGCATCTGACGAAACTGTCTCATATTTGTTAGTTTATAGCATAAAATTTTTAGAGGTTATTTGCTTTCTTTTTTCTTTATATAGAAAAAAATCATCATTTCAAGAATCGACGTGTGCTAATAATTAGATACGAAACTAAAATACGAACAATAAAAATGTGAGGAAATAAAATATATCTTTTGTTCTGAAAAAAAAAGAAAAACAAACGAAAACTTTGTAAAAATTAACCATTTTAGACTTTATTTGAAACTAGCCTGTTGCCCGGCGTTGCCCGGTGCTTGGAGGTTTGTGTTGAGTAAACAACAAAAAAAGTGGTAGTATGCAGGTAGGCTCGAACCCGTGACGCGAAGGCAGAAAAGAAAATGAAAGAAAACCAGCTGTCTTACCCCTACTCCATGACGCGACCGGAAGTTCGGAACGTTGAAATTAGTAAAGTGATTCAAACCGATATGATGACTTGCAAAAATGGCGACGCAAAAACAAAACCAAAACAACCCCCCCCAAAAAAATGAACCCTCCTTGTAGAAAACTGCCCAGTTGAGGTTGAAGGAATTAATGTTGTTAGCCAATTGTTCGATATTTGTCGTCTGAAGGGTCGTGCTTCACCGATCTCATGAATATTCGTTGCCTCTGTAGAAAGTTCTAGGCATACATGCATATAGATACATACATACATACATACATACATACATACATACATACATACATACATTTAAACACACAGGTGAGATTTATATAATAGATAAGCAGACTTAATCTCATATTTTAAATTTAATTTAAATATAATTTGGACTAATTTCATATATTTCCCAAAAACTCTCCCTTGGAAAATACTTGGGGAAACGTCCGCATTCAGGTCAAAGCATCCGTGTCAAAACATACGTTGGGCACATCGTTTGAGGTTCAGTCATGATTGAACTCCAAAAAGGCTACCGCAACAACTTGAGAGGTTCAGTAATGATCACTCATTGGATTGATGAACACCAAATGAGTGTTACCGGCGTAGGATCACATTCCATTGTGTCATTTTCATTAATGTCCGTATTTCTTCTTTACCTAACAATATATGAAACAGTAAGATACAATTGTGGTCATTTTAAACGATGATAGCGTCTATGGCTATTACTAGGAATAACGCCATCTATTACTATAAATGGTTTCGAAATGTTACGCTTTAGCTAATGAAGAAAATTAAGCATATTAAACGGTAGTCCATGCATATTAAATCTAACTATCTATAAAAGTGAAAACGTGTGTGCGCGTGCGCGTGTGTACATTTTCCTGCCAACTAACTCTGTCAATTTTCGGTCTAGAAACTCGAGATTGGACATAAGGGGTATCGAGATTTGGAAAAAAAACCTTTTAATCGGTTTTTGGCCGGAAATTTGGCTGTCAAAGGGGTCAAAGTTCAACGATTTGACCTTTGAAAACTCTACCAAACTCCTATTTTTGGCGTCTAAACGCTTGAAATCTTAAATATAAGTCACTTGACCATGAAACAAATATTTTAATTTGATTTGAACCCCCAAAAATAAATGTTATGAGGTTAAAATTGAGGTCAAAGTTTTTACAAAAAATTGACCTCTGCGATCTCTGCCAAATTACTCAGCCAATTTCTGGTCTAAACATTTGAAATTTTACACAAAATGTATTCAGAGATAGGGCAAGCTTTTTAATCGGTTTGGGTCGAAAATTGGAGTTGGCAAGGAGTCAAAGTTCAAAAGATTTGACCTTTTCGTTGTCTAGTAAACTACTCAGCCAATTTTGGGACTAAACATTTGAAATTTATAAATAACGAGTATTCAGACATGCAGCAAGCATTTTAATCAGTTTTGAGGCGAAAATTTTGCTGTCAAAGGTAAAAGGTGAAAGCGTTGACCTTTGCAGATTCTACCAAATTCCTCAGCCAATTTGGGGCCTAAAGACTTGAAATTTTAGATGTAGGTAACTTGGACATGGAGAAAATCTTTTTTATTTTTATTTGAGACCAAAACAATAAATGTAAAGGGGTTAAAATTAGGGTCAAAGTTAAGAAAATTTACCTCTGCGAAATTACTCGGACGAATTTTGGTCTAAACATTTGAAATCTTACATAAAATGTATTCACACGTAGGGCAAGTTATGAACAGTACATAAGGCATGTGCAAAGCCGGACTGAACTGCTAGTATATATATAAAAGTGAAAATGTGTGTGTGTGTGTGTGTGTGTGTGTGTGTGTGTGTGTGTGTGTGTGTGTGTCGCTACCAAATAACTCTGGAATTTTCGGTCTAGAGACTCGAGATTTGACATAATGAGTATTGAGATTTGGGAAAATCTTTTTAATCAGTTTTCAGACAGAAATTTGGCTGTCAAGAGGTCAAAGTTCAACAATTTTAATTTTTAAAAACTCTACTAAACACCGCCAATTGTTGGTCTAAATATTTGAAATTTTAAATGTTGGTTACTTGGACATGGATCAAGCATTTTAATTCGATTTGAGACTCCAAAAAATAAATGTAAAAGTTTAAAATTGGGGTCAAAGTTTTAAAAAAATGACTTCTGCATTCTCTATCAAATTACTCAGCCAATTTCTTGTCTAAACATTTAAAATTTTACATAAAGGGTATTCAGAGATAGGGCAAGCTTTTTAATCGGTTTGAATCGAAAACTTGAGTCGCCAAGGGGTCAAAGTTCAAAATACTTTACCTTTTCGTTATCTACCAAACTACTAAGCTAATTTTGCTTCTAAACATTTGAAATTTATAAATAACGGGTCTACAGACTCGAGATTTGACATAAGGAGTATTGAGATTTAGGAAAATCTTTTTAATCAGTTTTCGGCCAGAAATTTGGCTGTCAAGGGGTCAAAGTTCAACGATTTTAATTTTTAAAAACTCCACCAAACTCCTTCGCCAATTGTGGGTCTAAACACTTGAAATTTTAGATGTAGGTTACTTGGACATGGATCAAAGTTTTAATTTGATTTGAGCCCAAAGCAATATATGTTAAAGGATCAAAATTGGGGTCAAATTTAAAAAACATTTACCTTTGCGTTCTCTACCAAATTACTCAGCCAATTTTTGTTGTAAACATTTGAAATTTTATATAAAGTGTATTCAGACATAGGGTAAGCTTTTTAATCATGTCTGAACCGAAACTTTAGCGACCAAGAGGTCAAAGTTCAAAAGATTTTACCTTTGCGGTCTCTAGCAAAAACTCCTCAGCAAACTTTGAGTCTAAACATTTGAAATTTTACATAAAGCGTATCCAGACACGCAGCAAGCTTTTAATCAGTGTTTACGCGAAAATTTGGCTGCCAAGAGGTCAAAGTTGAAAGAGTTGACCTTTGTAGATTCTACCAAACTCTTCCGCCAATTTTGGGTCTAAACTCTTGAAATTTTAGATGTAGTTTACCTGGACATCATTCAAACTTTATATATATATATATATATATATATATATATATATATATATATATATATATATATATATATATATATATATATATATATATATATATAAAGTTATGAATAGTACATAGGGCCCGAGCAAAGCTGGACTGCTTATTGAAAATAAAATGAAACATATTAAACGGCAGTGCATGCATATTAAATAGAAAATAAAAGAAACATTGGGGAACATTAGGCTCAGCAGCTAGTAAGTGCTGACTTAATATGAACGTAGATTTGTAAAGACTTTTTACAAGGATCAAAGAAAACATCATAAAATAACTAGACATTTATAAAATTATAAGTTTAAACGATAAAAATCATTTTTAGTCAGAAATGTTCATATGTGAAATTTTACACAATTCGTGTTTTATGTTACGGAAATGTTCCATGAATAAGAAGACACGATGGGTTAGGCTGTGTATGTCTAAATTTATTTATTAGTGTAAATATGCGTGTGTGAGTAATAGACAATGTGAGTATTAAGCAACGTAGCGCTGTGTGTGTGTGTGTGTTTATCTTGTTTTGTTAGTGCGTACGTGTAGATGTGCGCCAAGTAATGGAACTTGTATGTGAGTCTTGAAGAGCTCTTTCTTTCACCTCATCCCGGCTAGAGGCACGAGAAGGGACTGTTGTGAGCGTATATTCTTGGACCCTTCAGATGCGCCGATTGGAGAAATCTCTCATGTGTATATATATATTGGGTATAAAACGATTTCAATTGGTTGAAAAGTATTGAGTTAACACCTTCATGTGAAAACTAAATTGTTTTTGGAAGTGATTAGGATAATGTATCCCAACGAAACGAAAAAAGAGAGTAGCTATTGAAACAATCTGTATTTTGGCATTCGTTCGAATCGCATCTCGATAATAATAGTAATAACTGCGAGTTGAATATGTCGTGGTTGTTGATCAGTTTTACGACATGTCAACCCTTGTAAGGTTATTTTATGTGAACACCATAATGAAGCCAGTCTATTTATGTTTTCTGTTTAATGCATATATGGAATCTTGATATGCAATTAATACCGCTCGGCCGGTAATGGGTCTAGAAGTAATGACGAGGAATAGAGTACACACACTTTCCAAATTTTCCCCGAAAGGTATCTCACCATCGGATGTAGTTTAAGGATCATGTCACTAATATTTATATTCATCACTTGCCTGAACGAAAGAGTGGGTAATGTTCTAGCACCTCCATACCAAAAGTATTAAAAACAAACAAAAATCAAGCCGAATAAAAACGTAAGAGGTAGTTAATGAGTACGTTAGTGGAGTATCATACTGTTTTACCACAAAATAACAAAAGCTGTTACACCCAGTGTCAATCTTGACAATGGAGTAGTCAATCTACCAACCCAATGTTTTTGTGATAATCCAAATCATACAAACTTCTGCCGGCGCCTAAGGACAGTCGAGGTAACCCTAAAAAGTATCTGTACGGGAACAGGGGAAGGGGCACTTCCTACTCTGGTGGTGTCTACGAGAAGTGGTGCTCGTTCGTTATTGGTGAGATCAACCCGGGAGGTGGATCTCCCTGAGCATAGACAAGAAAACCCTCTTGCCCTCACCCCCAGTGCTGGTGCGGTTCCACTGAGACTGACACATCAAAGGAGGGAAGACCGGAATCACCTTGGTGGGACGGCCGTGATGTGGACCACACTCACGGCGAAACGTGCGCGATCTTCCTTTGAACAACTTTAATAAGACTTGAAGTGAATTTACCTGTCAAAACGAGTGATTGTCTCTCCCTTACGCTCATCCCACAACCCTGCCCTCTTTCTACTCTCTCCTGCTTCTCTATCTCTTACACTAGCCCCACGCCCTGATTTACTTGCCCTTGGACCTATCAGCAATATGAGGCCCTTGTTTTTGGATATATGTTTACAAAACATACCATCCCAGTCTTTCTTTCAGTTTTGTGTATGTCCTCGTATCTCATGAAAGGCTCCGTCCGACAACCATTCGGTCAGATTTCCCCTTTCTTTTTATTTTTAAATAAACTATAACATTTAAAAACCCATACAGTTAAGTTTTATGGAAAATAGGTTCGTCCATTGTGACGATGGACCTGGATATGTGACCTGCATTTGGGTTTGATTGACTGAAAACTTTCTTTTTATTTAGGAGTTGCCGCTTATAAAAGCTAGTATAACTGTCAATGAATGCTAGGTAGATGGTGAGACAATACCGTGATGATCAGTAATGGTGGAACAAGTGTAGACTCTAATTATATAAGAGGACGACTCAACAAGAACCTATTTACATTAGACTTGAAAATGACCAGGTTATAGTCAGCTAGAAAGCAGTCTCACGATATTGTGTTTCACAGGTGACCAGTTCTAATAAAAGAACTTAGTTTATGGAATGGTTGTTTGGTTTTAGGCACATATAGAGTGTGAGGGAAGTTGTTGTAGTTTGACAAAATACACCTGAGGAAGGTCGGAGATTACATCGGCCGAAAAGTTGTGCAAATAACATTCAAGATGAGCAGTAGTCCGAATAATCCAAATACTATATATCATCTCTAAATGTTATTTCGAAATGTTATGCTGAATCATGGAATTCAATAAGCACAAGCCGTTTGATGTTAATATGGTTTGGAAAAATATTAAAAAATCTTTCACATTTATTTATTATCTATAATATAAATCTCACCTGTCTGTTTAAATACTATACATATTAAATACTATACATTTAAATACTATACATTTAAATACTAAATTTTAAATACTAAATTTTAAATGCTAAATTTTAAATACTAAATTTTAATACTATACATATTAAATACTATACATTTAAATACTATACATATTAAATACTATACATATTAAATACTATACATATTTAATTTTCAATGATGTTAATATAGTTTGGAAAAATGTAAAAAAATCTTTCACATTTATTTATTTATCTATAATATAAATCTTACCTGTATGTATGTATGTATGTATGTATGTATGTATGTATGTATGTATGTATGTATGTATGTATCTCTAAAACTTTCGACAGAGGCGACGGGTTTTCACGAGATCCGTATCATTTTGAAGCTCTACCCTTTGGACGACAAATATCGAAAAATTGGCTAAAACATTGATTCCTTTACTCTAAACTAGACACTTTTCTACAGGGAGGGTCGGTTTTGTCGCTGACATTTTTTGCAAGTCATTCAACCCTCGACGTCGAGTAAAAGACGTTATTTCGACCGCGCGTAACGTCACAACCACGCTAGGCACATCGTTAAGACTTTTTTTTGCTGCCGCATTACGGGTTCGAGTCTGCTTACTACTCCTATTTTTTTTTTTGCTCGCAATTTTACTTTTTTTTAACGCTGGGCACCTAGGTTAGTTTATATATAAAGTAAGGTATATTTATGTTTATATATCTATACGTATAGGATTCACTCCTTGACTATTTAACTGAAGTTTGAAGTTTGGAATACAGTTTCTCTGCGTAATAGGCCCAAATGTGGGTTATGTGTAGTTTAAGTTAGTTTTATACAAAGGGAATAGAAAGGGAGTTAATTTACTTCCTTAAAATGGGGATACCTCCAATTTTTATGAAATGTTAACAATAAATATTGTATCTCGATAATAAATATTCTTTTTTTTCTTTTTGCAATTTTCTTGTCAGTTTGTTCAAGCTATAGTGGAGCATCCGGTGTACGGAAAATTCGTCCACGAAAAACTAGTCCTAGGAAAACTTGTCCACAGAAAAGTCATTCAGGGAAAACTCGTCCATGGAAAAGTCGTCCATTTTTGCTCGGTAAGAATAACCGGGTCATTATTGAAAAAATGCCGTTCGAAAACACATTTTATGACCGTTCTGGAAAATGACATTGCTTTTAAAAGAGACTACACCCCCCCATAATATGTTTAAAAATATTTTTACTTGTTTACTTAAAAAAGATAACATTGATTTTTCTAAATGTTCGTTTTCTACCCAGCCGGCAAAGTTTAAAGTGGTTTAACTTATTTTAAAGCGCTCATTAAGTTAAAAAAAAACAAAAACAAAACAAATAGTGTCGAGAGTTACCCGAGAACAAGAAAAAATGCGCGACGAGAGAGGATCGCATCTTGGGAGGCTCGATAATAGCTCAAAAATAGAAAAATAAATGAGGGGGTTATAGTTGTAAAACGAGACTCTCCTCTCCAAAAGAAAATTAATTTTAATATTTTAAAATATAATTTAAGGAGGAGGGCTTTTTAAAAACACTATATCTCCCTCAAAACAAAATAATAAACAAAAAATGAAATAAAAAAAGATTCTTGAATAACGTAAAAAGAGCTTTCGATAGAATTGATAAATAAATTTCGGATTTGTTTTACAATCCATAGATATACCTCTGTCTCACAGAAGAGATGTTGCGAGTTTGTCTCTGCTTTATCGTTATTTTCATGGAAAGTGTTCGACTGAGCTTCAATCTATGGTCCCCCCTCGCCAAACTTTCACAAGAAACACTAGACTAGCTGAAAACATTATCAATAATTTTCCCCACTCTTTATCTGTACCTAAACCTAAACATAGATTCCATGATCAAAGTTTCTTCCTTAGAACTGCACGCCTGTGGAATTGTCTTCCGTTTTCCTGCTTTCCAGCTTTCTATAATATGGTTGTCTTCAAGTCCAACGTGAACAAGTTTCTGATGAGCCGTTCCACTTAGGTTAACAAATTTACCGAACTTCCATTACTATCGATTACTATATTGTCCTTTTGACTACTCTACACTCTTTAACCCTTATCCTTGAGTGGCCTATCGGCCTTGATAAGTGGTGACGTCTATGTAAAAAAAAAAAAAATATACGAAAAAGTGGTAAAAAAAAATCATATATATAACAAATAATATCAGTAAAGGCAAAATAAGTCACTCTTCTACATTTCAGGAAAACGTTTTTAGTGTTTTTACTCATTTTAAAACGTTTAATCGGTTCGAAAAACATACACTATCGATCGATCAGTATGAATAAGAAAATGGCGGCAGAAACTAACACCCTAAACATTTAAAGTTCTGATAATGCCTTAAACATAAAATTATACAAAATTCTGTAACATAGAAACCCACCCAATATATGTTACCGTGACGTATATTGAATGAAAAATCGATTTTATCCTTTTAAAACAACAATGAAAATTAGGGTTCTCTTGAAGGAGATGTCTCCCTGATTTCTACTTTAGCTTTTTCTCGCTCACATGCCCCTTTTTAAAACTATAAAAAGTTATTCTATCAAATTAAGTAACAATTTAATAAACAAAATATTATACAAATTGAATTTAACTTGAAAATATGATGAAAAATATCTTTTTAAATTTAGTTATCAAGTAAGAAATGGCATTTTTACTTGTTTAAATGATTCGAAATAGAAAAAAATGACTCTTGTTTAAATTTTATTATTTTTAGTTTGAAATATGTTAAAAATTAAAGAAAATATTGTTAATGAACGTTTTGGTAGAAAAAAAGTCCATTTATGTCAGCCCGCTGCTACGAATTCGGAATAGGGGCATGTAAGCGAGAAAAGTGAAAGTAGAAATTAGGGATAAATCTACTACAGGAGAACCAAAAATCTTATGGGGTGTAGTCTCTTTTTTGAACTGGATAAACATTTTAAAATAAGTTAAACCACTAAAAACATATCCAGCTAGGAAAAAAAAAACACTAAGAAAAATCGAATTAATCTTTTATAAAATAACAGTAAACAAGTAAAAATTTGTTTCCAAATATAATGGGGGTGGGGTGTAGTCTCTTCTTCGGTCATAAAACGTGTTTTCAATGGATATTTATTCAATAATAGCCCAGTTTTCGTACCTAGCAAAAATGGACGAGTTTTCCGTGGACGAGTTTTCAAGGCACTATATACAGACACACACACACACACACACACACACACACACACACACACACACACACACATATATATATATATATATATATATTTATATATATATATATATATATATATATATATATATACTAGCATGAGTGCCCGGCGTTGCCCGGGTCTGAAGTGTATGCTGAGCAAAAACAGAAAAAAAACGGTAACTTTTTTAACATTGACCCCTTTTATGACCCCCTTATCATTTATTGTTTAGGGCTCTAATTAAGTTATTAAGTTAGATCCATGTCCAAGGAACATATATCTAAAATTTCAATGTTTAGACCCAAAATTATCGGAAGAGTTTGGTAGAGTTCTCAAAGGTTAAATCGTTGAATTTTGACTCCTTAACCGCCAAATTTCTGGCCGAAAACCGATCAAATAGATTTTCCCAAATCTCATTACCCTATATATCAAATTTTGAGACTGTAGACTAAATATTGACAGAGTTATTGCGTAGGGAAATGTACATAGACAGACACACAAACAGGCACACAGACAGATACACAGACACGTTCACTTTTATAGATATACTAGCATTTCAGCTCGGTGTTGCCCGGGTGTTTGGATGTGTCTGTTGAACAAAAAAACAAAGCAAAAAAAAAAAAAAGTGGTAGTAGGAAGGCAGGCTCGAACCCGTACCTCGAAGGAGGAAAAGAACGGGGTAAAAACTTGACGTATATGCTGTTACGACCACCGCCGAACCGGAA